>NC_053154.1:197098312-197100812 GCF_016835505.1 Polypterus senegalus
ACATATATATATCCATATATATATATATATATATATATATTAGGTGGGACTCGATTAAAAAATTAATCCAATTAATTAGAGGCTGTGTAAGAATTAATCTTGATTAATCGTATGTAATCGACACGTAAATTTGCCCCAAATCGCAAATGTTTTTTTTTAATTTAAAAGTGTTTTAGTGGGCGACAGAATCAAATAATAGACATGTACATGAATATTGTAAACTGAAGCTGTTTTAATTTCTGAAAAAAAGCCTTTAAACTGCATTTGAATTCAAAACAGAAACAAAAATATCATCCCTGGTTAAAATTGGGCAGACTTAAAAATAAAGTGGTAGTTTAAGTACTTTAAGTAGATTTTCAGAATAGTATTGTCTTTAAATAATAATAACCAAAATTTCAACATAAAGTCCAGTTTTTCTTCTTAAAAAATAAGTCAGAAACATAAAAGGTAATTTGACCAACTTAATCTTTAAACTCTGAGTAACCTTAGCCAAAATTATTTTGTACATTAGGCTAAAACAGTGTGATCATTGAACATTTTGTAATTAGATGTAATTAGAATTACTAACGGTCACGGAAGTCCAATGATCCCCAGTAAGAGCCACAAAGTCCGCTTTCTGTAATGCATCTAATTTTGCTTGCTTTTCAGTGTGCACAAAACCATGCTTTTATCAAGGCTTTTCGGAAGTCGAAATGATCAGTCGTAGGAACGCGCTTTATTCCGACTCTAACATTTTTGTAGCTGTGATGTGTGCATCAGTGTAATGGATGTACCAGGAAATCATGCATTGACAAAAGTTCCGCTTGCTTGGAATTGAAAGTGTGATTAAATGCGTTATTTTTAAGCGTTATGGAGTACATGCATCAAGCTTCTCAGCTGTGCTTGTGCTAATAAAGGGAAACATTTTAAAAATAACGTAACATGATTCTGCTAACCTAATATTTTTCATACGTCCCAAACCAAGGAGATGCGAAGGTAAAATGAATCAGTAGCGCGTACATACTCAGTGCATCCCTCTCGAATCGAACCTCGAATGTCGGCATTAGAGGCTTAAGACTCTACAATTGAGCCACAGCATGTGGCTTGTCTATGCAGAGTATGTACTGTAGATAGGGGTATATATATACATTTAAATATATACCAGCGATCGCAGTGGAGAAGTAGAAGTTATGAAAAGAAAAGGAACATTTTAAAAATAACGTAACATGATTGTCAATATACAGTAATTGTTTTGTGAGTGTTATTGAATGTTGCTGTCATCAAGGATTTGATTATCATTATTTCTTTCAATCAGGTCGTATTTGTATGATGTGTTGTGTTCAAGTTACATTCCGTGTTTGTCAATCGTTGTAAAGATGAGAGGTTTCATTCATCGATTAGTTTCTTACTGCATCAATAAACAGCTCGTCTTCTTCTTTATCTGAGACCTGACACACTGCATGCACGGGTTTTTTACACTGTCTTCCTTTAGCGGGACATTGACTTTTTCCACCGTGTGCTTTGTTTCCACAGTAGCTGCATTTATGAATATGCTTATCAGACGCTTCATATTTTTGCTGCCTTTCAATTGTGTAATTCGGTTTTGTTCAGCACTCTTTGGAACTGTTGCTTTTATCTGTGCACTGCGCCAGTTCACGTGAGCCGCTTGGTGTTCTTGCATTGAAGGTTCCCAGCTGTGCTGGTGCCATCTCGTGTAATGTCAGCTAAGACCCGGCACTTAAAACTTTCTCTCGCAGTTTCAATGAGTTTGTGCCAAACACCACCCTGACCATCTCATCTTCCTCTGCATAAGCACAGTCCTTCACCCGTGAATATTTACCGGCAGTGTTTGTATTGGATTGCCGCTGATGGACGGCCTTATATGGGCAGGCACTAAATTACAAACGCTAGTGGCAGCCTGTCTATGAACTTAATTTAATATAAACTTACGGTTCACGCCGTGCTTTGTTTCCGCAGTAGCTGTACTTATGAATATGCTTGTATGCATCATTTGCTTCATAATGTTTTTCTGCCTTCTCAATTGTGAAATGGCGTTTTGTGCTCATCGCTGTTTGGAGTTCTTCCTTGTTCTCTACGTACTTACGTAGGAGGTGTGATGATGTCACACGAAACTCTGCCCCCCACGGCCATCTCCAACTCAACTCCATTACATTATATGGAGAAAAATAGCTTCCAGTTATGACATATATATACAGTAATCCCTCGCTATATCGCGCTTTGACTTTCGCGGTTTCACTCTATCGCGGATTTTAAATGTAAGCACATCTAAATATATATCACAGATTTTTCGCTGGTTCGCGGATTTCTGCAGACAGTGGGTCTTTTAATTTATGCTACACGCTTCCTCAGTTTGTTTGCCCTGTTGATTTCATACAAGGGACGCTATTGGCGGATGGCTTAGAAGCTACCCAATCAGAGCATGTATTACATATTAACTAAAACTCCTCAATGCTATAAGATATGCCTCCCGCGCGGAGCTTGATTGTTTGCTTGTCTCTGC
>NC_053154.1:197103312-197145812 GCF_016835505.1 Polypterus senegalus
GCTGATTTGGATCCAAGCATCACTAAACCAAGGGCCAGTCCTGCTGCCTCTCCTTCAAATTAAGAAAAAAAATATATATTTTTGCAAAAGGCCAATAAAATAAGCAGGCATATTAAAAATGTGAATGTTCACCTGTAACAGCATCATCTTGATACAGGTTAGATTTAAGAAGATCATATACATCTTGACGGGCTGTTCCCAAGGCAGCCAGACCAAGCCCTAAACATCCACCATGACGTACAATCTACGAAGGATAAGAGCAATCAGAAATAAAATAAATCTTGCAAAAACAGGTTTTCGCTAAAGTATACACACGAAAACCATCATTGTTTTTATTATTTACAGGAAAAACAGTATTCTTCAATTACAAAACAACTGCAAATTAATGAACCTGGACCAACATAAAAAAATACAGCCCCAAATCCATAAATCATTATGCACTCTGAGTCAGACAGACTATAACATTTCTAAATAAAATTAAGAGAATAACCTGAATGGGGAGGGTGAAGATATGAGACAGGTTAGTAGCTAATTAAATGATATCTAAGCTTGTTTAGTATTGTTTTTATATTCTTAGTATTATTCAAAAAGATCCAACAAGTAAAATAAACAAAGCACAAGAAATTATCATGAAATTGAATTAGGAAGGTTTGGTAAATGGAGTGATTGGTGCAACCCGTTCTTACATCATTGCTGGCATTCTTTAGTTGGCTAAGGAGGTAGTCAATGATGTCTCCACCATGATTTGCATGAATCAAGCCCAAAGCATACAACCCCCCACCCTCTTGATAGGCAGAACCAGGTGAAGTGTCCTTGGGCAGATATGTGGCCATCAACTGCAGTGCCTCTTTCTCATGGCCCTGGAAATTGAAGACATAAAAATGTTAAAATTATTAGAAAGTACACAAAGATAATTTTTAGTTTTTTCTCTGCAGTTTAAGGCCAATTAAATGAAAATAATATTCAAAACAATGTCAGAAGCCCTTTGCCTATGTTCTTCTATATGTGTTCAACAGGCTTTGAAAGGAAAACAATAACTGTATATTAGTTCTCTCATTTGAGAATGTAAAACTTACACATACGTAAACAGCCACAAAGTAGAGAGTTGTGAGGCTTCTAATCTGTAGACATACTAATTACAATCAATGGGAAGCCATTGTTCCTTTGTTGGGACTGTGTAGAACATGGTATTAAGCATTTAATCTTGCCATTATTTATCTCCCTTGGACAAATTAGCAACACTACAAGTAAAATGATTGGTTACATTATTGCGCTACAAAAGCACACACAAATCTTTAACTGAAGTAACATCATAATAGGATAAAAGTTATAACAACAAAAACCTGCATGTGTGTGCGCGTGTTTTGGCTTTTTTAAATAATAAACATTATTCCTGCAATCACACCAAAATTCTCCATTCTCAAATACAAAGCACTTCCAGAATTAAGTAGTAGTTTTTTTTCTTTTCAACATGTGTCAATGCAGCATCACCACACTACGTCACTTTCAAATGTCTTTGCTTAACATTTTACTCAAGTTTTATTTTGCTTTCTGAAGTAATGTGTTTACTTGGAGTCTGGCATTAGTACAGTACTGATATTCTAATGATACTATAAAAAAGGTAGTACAGTTACACTATATTGCAACTAATAATCCAGTAAACTCTAATAACCATTATTTTTCCAAGCAACACATTACATTTAAATAATGTGACTCTTTCTTGCCTGACAGAGATCATGTTTAGGTGTTTCATTTTGCTTAGGTCTGTTTCTTCTGATGAAACCTTAGAATTTTAGTCAGTACTGCACACAGTATATTGATGCACTACCACCAATAGTCTTCTAGTCTAGCCTTTTCTTTGTTTGCAGCTTTTTCACCACAATAACCATTCTTTTAATATTCACTGGATTTCTAAATTGTAACCTAAACGCACTTTGTTTTTTTTTATTTAATTAATTACCTTAAAGGATACAACACCTCTAGCTAAATTAGAATTTAATACTTTTCAGTATACGTGGCAATGTGAAAACTTAGGCATTAAACATTAGTTGCAGAACATAAACAGACAAGGAAGACAAACCTTGTGAATGACTCCCAGACTCGCTGTAGCAGTGAACTTTGCCCAGTTTGTTGCTCTAGCCAACCATTCTAAGTTCTCTCTGTTGAAATAAAGCAACAGGAATAAAATTAGGAAAAGGCTGCTACTGTCAATTTTTTTAGAACACCAAAAAAAACACAAAGTGGAAGAATTTTGATCTTCACAAGTCCAGTACTGAAATTTGCAAGAACATTAATCAGTATACTCAGTGACCACAATATTACAAATTTGCCTTTAAATCCTACTATTTTTTATAGTTGGTCTCGTCCGCTGCGGGAGATGGACATCTGAAGCGGAACTCAGTTAGCGGCGGCAATAATTTTTCTCTTATTTTTATCATCCCGGGGTATCCTGTATCTACCCAACTCGAGGAGGTTTTATTATAGTATATGCAAGCATATTTAAACATGAGTGGTGAGAAAGGGGCTCAGAAAGAAACAGAAAAGAAAACCAAAGCTACACCCAAGCATAGACAGGCATCAAGACCAAGTCCAACTTCAAGGTATGGCCTTACAGAGACTGACCCGGGGCAGACGGGGGAAAGCACAGATCTCCCTGGACCCCGGGCAACTTCATTGTCTCTTGTTGAGAGCAAATGTGCAAGTGATGCAGGTCACAAGAGCTTGTCAATTCCAGAAGATCCATTGAAACTGGAAATGGCATTGCCTGCGTTTTCATCTATTCTTCATGAGCATCGGCTATAACAGGGCTCGTTACTTCACCTGCAGAGCACGAAGGCTGAAACGATCTGTCCAAACTGAAGGTAATGATCGCTGCAATGGCCACGGCCACCGCTCAAGCCATAAAGGAGCTCAAGAAAGATATAAAGAAAGAAATAAATGGTATGCTCAAGACAAAAGAGAAGCTGCAGCAGGATATTAAAAACCTGGAGAAACATTATATAATCACTTTGAGCAGCCTTTAAAGGTATGCTGGAAAAAATTGAGAAACACATTTAGGAAAATACATCTAAGTTTGAGGAAAAACTGAGAGCACTTGGCGATCAGTTGGAAGATGTTAAGCAAACATTCATGACTCGAATTAAAACAGCTGAACATCTGGCATCGACTGCAAATTCTGAATGCAAAAAAAGACAGACTTGCTGCACTGGAAGATGGCTGCAGAAGGAATAATATTAGAATCGAAGGTCTCCCAGACAATCGTGAATCTATTCTCTAAAATAATTGGAGAGGAATGTAAATCTGACACTGAAATAGCAGCAGCTTACCGTATATGGGGTCAAAAACCTCAAAACATAGGAGTCTTATCATGCGCTTCGAGAAATTACAATTAAAAAAAATTATATGTAATGTCACTTCTCAGAAAGAAACAAGATATTATATTTGAAATTAACCACATTTTCCTGGATTTCTCACCCTCAACAGCTGCTAAGTGTGCAGCTTTTTACAACTTTAAAGAGCGCTTACGGAAAGCTGAGCTCAGATACAGCCTCTTGTACCCTGCCAAACTAAAAGTGGAAATTCAAGACAAGCATTACATCTTTACCACTACGATCATGAGTCACATTCTGTCATGGCATGGCAAAGATGATTATGCCGGTTGTTTGATCCATTTGCAGTGATACTGGTACTATAATTATACATCCTTTTCCCTTCTCTGACACTTTTTGTTTAGGCATATGTATGTATATGTTGAAGAAATTAATAATTTTTTTTTTCTCTTCTAAAGGAGACTATTTAACATCATACCCTTGGTTTATTGTTATTTTTCTTATCATATTAGGGTTTGCTATGCTAATCCAAAGCCACTTTTTAACACCATTCCCTGGTCTTACTATTTTACTATCTCAAGATTGCTGAAGATTAGATTGTATGCTTATATAGGGTGGTACAGATCTAATTATACAACTTTTAATGCAATGTAGGAAAACAATACAAGACAAAAGAATTGCTGTTTGACTGATAACCATCTCCCTGCTATTTTGGAATGCAGGGCAGGTGCTACTATCAGCAACAAAAATAATTTTTCGTGAATTCTCTATGTAATAAACTGAAAATTGCACTATTAGATCTGGACCACCCTGTAGTAATTGGACTGTACTGGCAATAGATATCGCTCTGATCTGTCTCTAGGTATGTTAAAGGACTGGGACTTTGGGAAATGGTGACCAGCCTGACGTGGGGGAGAGGGGGTGGAGACAGACTAGGGGAGAGAGAAAGAGAACAAGCTATCTGTAATATATTGTTTAAATCCTTGTAATTATAAATGCCAACGTAAAAATAGCCTTCAGGGCAATAACTCCTGGGAAAATTGCAAAGTAAGGTCAAAGCTGTCTTATTTTCAATTAAGACTAAAAACTGACAATAAAAGCTCAGAAGCAAGATTATTGACTATTATACCTGCCTTGCATTCTCCACCTTGCATTTTTTAACGTGCACTGCGCTTTTATTGGTCTTTAATTAATATTGGTTTTATCAGTACAGGCAGTCCCCGGATTACGTATGTGATAGGGACTGTAGGTTTTTACTTATGTTGAATTTGTATGCAAGTCAGATTATTATCAGTCATTATTTTAATAAATGCTATTGTTGATCGACTGTAACCAAGTGCTCTGCCAATGAATGATGGAGTTTCACCTCACTCTGACCTTTTAATTATTTCTACTTTATTTTCAATGGTGATGGTTTTTCTCTTCTTTACTGTATCACCAGCACTTGCATCAGCTTTGTGTTTCAGAGACATTCTTGAAGGGTGAAGACAAAAGGTTAAGATGAGCTCTTCTACACAGCACTGTACAGCTATCACAGCAGGAAGGGACCCGTCGTCAACATGTTTGATGTACTGACAAGAGGCAACTTCCTGCTATGTGCGTAACAGTACAAGCAGGCTTGCTATGGAGAATGAATCGGGGCGGTTCACCACCCGCCCACCACACAGTCACCTCCACTACAGTATGCTACCTGCAGCGTCCGCCTGCCGAGAACGAACACGGTGCAGCTAAAGGCGGGTAGTGAATCGCAGCCACCCGAGGCACACTACAATGCTAACCCCCACAACCCCGTTCACCTTCAATGGCCTCCGTTCAACCACAACTGGGACACTGCTTGCAGCATCACCAGCCGCTCACAGGAAACAAACGGGGCAGCTGTGTGAGGACGGCAGGCAGTGAAACGCCCCCTTCCGCTCCATCCAGCCTGTGTCCAGTCAGGAACAGTAGATGCGGTGGCGTTGTAGGTGGGCGGAGCCACCCGAGGGACACTACACTGCGCGAGCAGCAAAATCACCCCCTCCATCCACCGCTTGCAGCGTCCCCAGGCTAAAGATGATGGAGCAGCAGTTACTGAGGTGCGTGCGTCACAGATGCAGCCACGTTCGTAAGTCATAGGTCGGATGTCCGTGACTTGGGGACTACCTGTATACTGCTGCTGGAGTATGTGAATTTCCCCTTGGGGATTAAAAAAAAGTATCTGTAATTTGTGAGCTGGAATGTTAAAGGCCTGAATCATGAATTAAAGAGAAAGAAAGTATTCTCTCACCTAACAGGTCTAAACGTTAAAACAGTATTTTTACAGGAGACTCGCTTAATAAGCAAGGGTCAGTTTCAGCTGCACAAAGACTGGACTGGCCAAATATTCCATTCCAGCTTTACAAAGAAAACTAAAGGTGTGGGAATTCTTATACATAGAACAGTCTCATTTGTAGTATCAGATGTAGCATCTGATCCTGTGGGGAGGTATGTGATTGTCATAGGTAATTTATTTAACTGTAAAGTGATTTTGATAAATATTTATGCACATAATGTCGATTTTAGGGAATTTGTGCAAAATGCCATGCAAAAAATTTGCATCCATTCCCAATGTGAACACTCATAAAATTATAATGGCTGGGGACTTTGCGTTTTAAACCCAAACCTAGATAGGTCTCCTGCCACAGGGGCAATGACATCTAACACTGCAAAGACAATTACACAGTTTGAACTGACTACAACTTTTCAGACCCCTGGAAATTTTAAACCCACACTCAAGAGCATATTCCTTCTACTCACAAGTGCATCACTGCTACTCAAGAATGTATTATTCTTTGTGGATAACAACTTCTTGCCTACAATTAAATATTGTAAGTATGAAGCCATTGATATTTCTGACCATGCCCCCTTGATTTTGGAGCTAAAATCACTGTGCCTCACATACTCATCTCACAGATGGCGTCTTAACCAACTAAGAAGACGACGAGAACTGTATAGGATTTATATCCAAGCAAAATAATTTTTTCAGAGACAAATACACCTTCAGAGGTTTCTGCAGGAACACTGGGAAACCCTGAAGGCCTTCTTAAGAGGACAAATTATCTCATATCTTTCCCAGAAAAATAAATTGGAAACCAAGAAGGTAACAGAGCTAAACAACGAAATTACTAGAATAGATCAAGAACATGCCAGGTGTCCAAGTGAGATGTTTCATAGGAAAAGGCAGGCTCTGCATTCAAAGTTCAACCTCTTAACAACTAAAGAAACCGAACAACTCATACTTAAATCAAGACATCATTATTATGAACATGTACAGAAAGCTAATAAGATCTTAGCTCGACAAATCCACAAGCAAGAAGTTTACAATGCAATCCCAGCAATCACCAGCATACACATAGATAAAACCATTGACCATAAAAATTATAATGCACACATTTAGAGACTACTATAAATCCTTATACTATACTGTGATTAAAGACGACAAGACACAATCCAAGGAATTTCTGGAGGTGATACCACAAATAGATACTCTTAGGGCAGAGGAACTGGATAGACATCTGGCACTATCAGAATTACTAGATGCTATAAACTCATTGCAGAGTGGGAAAGCAGCAGGCCCTGATGGTTACCCTGCCAAATGTCATAACAAATTCTCAACTCAGTCAGCTCCCCTTCTATTAGCAACATTTACAGAAGCTAGAGAAAATAAAATTTTACCTCAAGCTTTTCGACAAGCATTAATTACTGTCTTTCCTAAACAAAATAAGGACTTACTAAAATGTGCATCATACAGACCAATCTCACTTCTGAATAATGATGTTAAGATACTCTCCAAAGTCCTAGCTAGAAGGATGGAGAAAGGGCTGCCTTCGGTAATATCGCAAGACCAAACTGGATTTATTAAAGGCAGACACTTGGCTTCCAATCTTTGATGCCTGTTTAATGTAATATATTCAACAACAAAGTCAAACACCCCAGAAATAACATTATCACTGGATGCAGAAAAAGAATTTGATATGGTTGAATGGAACTACATTTTCACTACATTGGAGAAATTTGGGTTTGACCCAAACATTTGTGCATGGATCAAACTACTGTATACCAATCCAGAAGCTTCAGTTTGTATTAACAACATCAATTCAGACTACTTTAAACTACAGCATGGTACCAGATAAGGATGCCCCTTGTCACCACTTCTTTTTGCAGTCGCCATTGAGCAACTCACAATTCACTCCGAAATGCTATTGAGATAAAGGGGATTATCAGAGAAGGACTCGAACAGAAAGTTTCTCTATATGCAGATGATATGGTACTGTATATATCAGAACGACAAAATACTGTGCCTGCAGTCCTAACAACAATATCAGATTTTCAAAAGTTTTCTGGTCTCAGAATCAATTTAAATAAAAGTGTGCTCTTCCCAGTGAATTCTCAAGCATACAATATTAGATTGGACACCATCCCTTTAATCATCGCAGATCAGTTTAAATACCTAGAGGTAAACATCACAAGTAAATATAAAGCTCTTTATCAACAAAATTTCGCCATCTGTATGGAAAATATTAAGCAAGACTTGCATAGATGGTCAACCCTTCATTTCACTTTGGCTGGAAGAATTAACATTAAGATGAATATCCTTCCTAAGCTTCTCTTTTTATTTCAAAACATTCCAATATACATCAATAGATCATTTTGTAAGAAATTAGACTCAACCATAACCTCATTTATTTGGAATTCAAAACATCCACATATTCAAAAGGCAACCCTACAAAGACCTAAGGCGGAAGGTGGCATTGCTCTAACTAACTTTTAATTTTATTACTGGGCAGCAAACATGGACAGAAATATACGAACATACACAGGTTTGGTCCACAATAGAAATAAAATCCTGCAATACTTCTTTATATTCCTTGCTTTGTACCCCAATAAATACAAGTTATCGCCAATATACTAACAACCCAATTATGCTTCATTCAATCAGAATATAGGACCAATGTAGGAGGTATTTTAAGACAGAGAAGCTTTTATCTGTGGCACCTCTGCACGAGAACCACCTTTTCCCACCCTATCAAACGTACGCAGTTTTTAATGCCTTGAAAACATCTGGGATTAAATTACTTAGAGATCTGAACAAAGACAACATTTTCGCATCCCTTAATATCATTTTGGATCAAAATCTTTAAATGCCTTTCAGACAGCTTGGATGTCACAATCCCTTCAAATCCACTAACAGCTGTGTTTGGTGTACATCCAAATGGGCTTAAAGTGTAGAAAAACAAACTCTAGTTTCCTTTACTACACTATTGGCACGTAGACTTTTCTTGCTCAACTGGAAGAATCCTAACTCACCTATTCTAAGTCAGTGGGTAACTGATGTTATATATTATTTGAAACTGGAAAAAATCAAATTCGCACTTAAGAGGATCTGTACAAAACTTTTTCAAAATCTGGCTGGATCTAATAGAATTTTAGAATAAGCATTTAAATTGAGGAAGCTGATTCTCTCCCCTCTTTTACTCCATTTATCTTTATTCATTTATTATTTTATCTATTCATTTTTCTTTACTAGCATAAGGTCTTACATTGCTGGCCTAGCTCTCTGTCTCAGGGGTGTGGATCGATTTGTTTCAAACCTTTTTCTTTCTTTTTGTAAAACTTGAGTTGTGTATGGAATGTTATTTGATTTTAATAAATTTAATAAAATTAAAAAAATCTTTTTTTTTTTAAACAAAAAATGTTTTATCTGTTACATATCTTGAATTGTTTGTAGTCATGGCCACGTATTCATGGGAAGATCACAAAATTCATGATGCAATGGGCTTCAGTGGGCTTCCTCGGGCGGTCCTCAAAGACCCTGACAGGGCTGCATTTCTGGACTTCAATTTCCATGCCACCCTGCAGGTATCCTAATCCAGTTCAGCCGTGAGGAACACAGACACCTGTCATATGAGGGAATGACTCATGATAAGCCTGTTCACACAGTCCGTTCACTATGGCCTCATGACTGAGTATGAATCCTTCCTTTATCCCGGCCAGGATGCCGGTCCTTCCTTCCTGGCACCTACACATGTATCCAGTCACATGCTGACAATGCCCCAAACAAAGGTATTTTGGTTAAAATATTGTTAAACCACTTTTAGAAAATGCTAGTGTGCATGAGAGATGAGAGTGCTCAAATGAGATCAAACTTTCGACCCATTGTTTCCCCTTATTCTCCAGGAGTCCTGCTCAGTAAGAGCTCACTCACTGGCTATCATAGCATGTCATTACTAACAACGAAAATTGTGGTCTAAGAGAGGCGCACAATAACAGATTAAAGGTTAAAGAAAAGCGAGTAAAAACATTATCAGGTTTATTTTCTTGACACCTCACCTGTGACAAAATGCAAACTGTTGTGCACACCATTATTCTTTTTCCAGCATCACTGCAGTACTAAGCTGTTAGACTCCATAAGTCATATCAGCCTCAGAAGTTCATTTTTATCTACAGTCTATTTCATTTAGTGTTGGCCAATACTTAATACACATTTGATGTCCATATTTAATACATCTAGGAGAGATTCTGCACTTTATGTACTCATAAAAGCAAATCAAGCATCCACTACCAAGATACATTCACAATCTCCTAAACCTTTAGTTTAATCAGTTCCACCATTTAAGTAAATACATACAAAATCTTTTAGTATCTGCTGCCTATCACTTTTAAAAACACTGACTACATATATGATGCTGTCAACAGTTAAGCAGTCAATGTCATGGGTAGGGAAACAAGTTCCTAATAAAGCAGACATTTAGTAGAAATGAACAAATAAAATTACATACAAATTACATACTATTCCACAGAATCACTAGACAGTTTTTGGGGAGCCCTGGAGTCTGTTCTGGGAACCATGAATTGAATAGCTTACTGCTACTTAGTTTTAAATAGCTGTCATCTCTATAAAAGAATGAAAATACTATGAAAGTAGAAATTGGATAACTCTAAACCAACAGTCTATATCCTTACTGTAAACTCCTCATGGCGACACCTAAATTTTGCACATAGTATTTTAAGTATTTCTGGTATATCAACCAAATAAATATCCAATCTAGCTTGTTTGTTAGTCTTGTGTGTACAATTTATTTTTTTGGAACTTTATGTAAATTACTAGCTGCTTTGGATAACATTGCAAGAAGAGAAAGAAACACATGATCGTATAAAGGCTCACATATAAGAGACATAAAGTGACATTATATCTTCAGTTCACTGTCAACTCAAAGAAGCACAGATGGGAAAAAGAAAAGCTGCATTTAACACACTTCAGCAATTAAGATTTGTTTTCAGTGGATTTATGAGTTCATTACATGTACAAAGAGATAATGAAAAAGTAGAGAAGACCACACTTTGCTCTAACTATGGTTGTTTGTATGTGAGAAACCAAGATTTAGTTTTGAGATGTTTTGTGGTACATTCATCTGAAAGCTACAGTTCATGAGTCATGAGCATTTCATTTTATTTTAAAGTACTACACGATTAAAAACAAAAAAAAAGATGTACTACACTTAAAATGACAGCACAGATGTAACACTCATTAGTCTTAATCTATATTTGTATATCTGTATAGTTTCAATCTATTATTTAATCTACTGTACATGTATTCAAACTAATAAAAGAAACTGAATCTACATTATTTGCTAATGACAGCCTAGTCTGGAGTTTCTTCCAATTTGCTCTCTTGATATGGTTTTCTATTAACCACCTAGTTCCATCTGTATGCTTTCTAACCCTGTTAACATTAAATGACTGCAAGGGAGCCTATCACTGCAGAAACAGGTAAAAGGTGACTACCAGCATCAAACTAATATATGCCATCAAATACCATGCTTACTATACAACACCACATGTAATCTTATAAAGTCTACATTTTCCAATAAACCAATACATGAAAACTTTAGACAGTTGTCTGAAGTGTTTGGCTTTGTCATGAAAATGCTTACGCAATCAATATGATAATTTCCATGATTTAAAGTATTGAGTGGGAAACAGTACTGTCATAATGCATATAATACAACACACAACAGGATACTGTATCATGCAGTGGGTTAGGCAATAGGTGACTTCAAGACTTAAGATTATGAGAATGTTTGAAAAAGAAACAAAAATCTATTATTATTATTATCTATTATTAATCCATTCAAACAATTCTTTTCATCCCCAACCAAACCCCAAACCCAGCTCTTATTTCAGTAGTATGGAGCCCTATTCTGCGTTAATTTGATTGAACAGATTATTATTTTTTCCGCCTTGTAATCCAGGTCTTATTGGGGCACATTTTGCTTCTCAAGACATCTTGGTTGGGGGTCCTCAATTCCAAAGCACTTTTTTTCTTTCATTATATAAAACACTCTCACAGATCCTCAACCTCCTCACCCTGCTGCCTGCTTCTCCAGCATCTTCTGTCCCTCCCACAACAGATTCTTCTCAAAAGCCAAGTTATTAGTATTAGAAAAAAGTGATTGAAGCCGCTGTGCATCCTTTATTCACTCCATGAAACATTCAACACTGACCAAAAAACAGTTAAACATTGACCAAAAGCCACACAGTGATTTTTGGTATTCCTTATTGGCAGTGTTTCATAGTATGCCGATCTACGTCAGGAAGGCTAAGACTCTGTTTGCTGAAAGGACAATCCTCTTTATGTAGGAAAGCAATGGAGTTTGCATTCTAATTTAGATATATAGTATCCCTGGTTTAAATATATATACTAGCAAAACACCCGCGCTTCGCAGCGGTGAAGTACTGCCTTAAAATATTTATTAAAAAGAAAATTAAACCTTTTTACACTTTTTTACAAAATATACCAATAATTATTTGTTAAGGATCATTTTGTATACCACATTGTCAGTTTGGCCCTCCGGTTGTAATATGACCAAGCTGTGCGCCGAGCTTACTCTTGAGCATGCAACGTACAGTTGGCCATGTGAAAAGTAATCTTGTTTCAAATCTCACAGCTTGGATTGCTGCTGTCATAATCGGTTTGAGTTTCATGGTTTGTTTCAATTACGACAGTATTTGCAGGACTTGTGTTGAAGAGACATTCTGCATCTGTCAAGCGTTGTAAGTATACAACCGGTTTCACTGATAACTTAACATTCAGCTTTTGAGAGTTTAAATATTCATAAACATCAAAGTGTCCACCACTGAAATTGTCACCTGTGAATCTAAGATGTTTAAGAGGCATTGGCGGTTGTTGAAAGGTGTAAAATATTTGGCCATTTCGGTACACTTCAAATCGACAACCAAACAATTCCGTGGCAGCCATCAACTCACAAGCAGAACTATAGGTGAAGGGCTTAAGTATTTCACTCTTATAGTGCTCCCGTGTAGTATAATTATCTCCTGTACCGTCACCAGTCCACACCTTCAACCTGTCCCAGTCTTTCAATACAAAAGACACAACGTTCCTCTGGATATCAAGAGTGAGCCTGATATGGCCGTGCAATATGTAACAAAGAGAATGGAAAAGGCAGGTGCCATCTCCGGGCATGGAAACCACTCGATAAGTGACAGTTCTTTGATTGATGGTGATCACTTCGATAGACATGTTAATGGGGGTACGGTTGGAATGATAAAGGAAATGGGTACTTGAACAATGTAAAGTAAGTCTAACATACCTACACAATAACTATAAATCGTAATAAACGAACAATAAAACAGCGGAGCAGCCGTGGATTAAATAAAAACGCTGCAGTTATCAGCAGGGAGACGCGAATCCCGTGGTGAAGCAAGGAAGGGAATGTAGAGACCAGAGCGATGGACGGCCTTATATAGGCAGGCAGCCAGCAACGTGGGAGACATTGGGATGGAGGACCCAACGCCGCCCGAGCTGCAGGCTATGGACGTATATATGTACGTAAGTTCGATTCAGTTAGCGTTGGGAACCCGCGTACCAAATTTCTTGAAGATGGGCCCATAACTAACAAATACCGTTGAAAGGTTCAATATGGCAGCCGACAGTGGCATCATACCACTGAAATAGGTACGTACATCGGTTTTGATTAGCGCAGGGAAGCCACCTATCAAATTTCGTGAAGATGGGGCTATAAATAAGAAAGTTCAATATGGCAAACGTTGTCAACCGTTATGACCGTTACGCATAGAATTTTGAAATGAAACCTGCTTAACTTTTGTAAGTATGCTGTAAGGAATGAGCCTGCCAAATTTCAGTCTTCTACCTACACAGGAAGTTGGAGAATTAGTGACGTTTGTAAAATTAAATATGGCGGCCGACAGTGTCGTCATACCACCGAAATTAGTACGTACATTGGTTTTGGTTAGCACAGGGAAGCCACCTACCAAATTTCGTGAAGATGGGGTCAGCCTTCTACCTACACGGGAAGTTGGAAAATTGGCGACGTTGGAAAGTTCAATATGGTGGCCGACAGTGGCGTCATACCATCGAAATAAGTAAGTACATCGGTTTCGGTTAGCACAGGGAAGCCGCCTACCAAATTTGTGAAGATGGGGCCATAAATAAGAAAGTTCAACATAGCGGACGTTGTCGACCGTCATCGACCGTTATGACCGTTACGTGTAGAATTTCAAAATGAAACCTGCTTAACCTTTGTAAGTAAGCTGTAAGGAATAAGCCTGCCAAATTTCAGCTTTCTACCTACATGGGAAGTTGGAGAATTAGTGATGAGTCAGTGAGTGCTTTGCCTTTTATTAATATAGACTAGCAAAATACCCGCGCTTCGCAGCGGAGAAGTAGTGTGTTAAAGAAGCAATGAAAAGAAAAGGAAACATTTTTAAAATAACGTAACCTGATTGTCAATGTAATTGTTTTGTCACTGTTGTGAGTGATGAGTGTTGTTGTCATATATATATATATATATATTTACACACACACACATAAACATATATATATATATATATATATATATATATACACACACATATATAAACATATATATACATATACATACATATCTACATATATACACACACAGCTATTTCGTATCAGTGCAATACGCTGCTTGTTAAAATGGATAACTCCCGCTCTTACGTGCAATAACAAATCAAATCATTCAGTTGTCTTTGCTTATATGTCATTATAGAGCTGGTCGCCTGGCCTCTTTTTTTGGCCACAAGTTCGTTTCTGTTTGGTGTGAGGTTCTGTGTTGTGGAGATTCTCAGGATGGATTGCAGGTGCTCATCAGTGAGGCGTCTCCTGTGTGCTGTTTTGTTAGTCTTTATCACTGAGAAGAGCTTCTCACACAGATATGTGCTACCAAACATGCACAAGGTTCGAGCCGCATGTAGACGGACTTTTTTTGTTCATGAAAGTCACCAAAGCGCCGTGCAAACTCAGTGCGCTCAGTTTATCAGCAAAGTGCGTATTTGGGAACACCGTAGTGACGACTTGGTTTAACAGTACTTGGCAACAGGGAAAGTGGGGCAAGGTGCACTTGGTGCATTTGTGTCTCCCATAAAAGCAGCTTCACTTGAAATCACTTTGTGATTGTGCACGGGTTAAAACGTCCGCTGAAGTGTCAGATTCTTATTTAATTATGCTGTTTTCTGTATCTTCTGAATTGCATTCAGGTTACCCTGATGCAAGGCAGCTGAAGCGCTGCATTATGGGATCTGTAGTTTATTGTGTTACCAGCGCTTCATATACCGGGCTTTAATAACAATAATACAGTATATAAAATGATCTCATGGGCGGATATAATTACACGGGCGGATGTGGCCCGCTGCCCTTGAGTTTGACACATATGGACTAAATAGAACTTGAAAAGATATGTTTTTCAAATGTGATCGCGCAATTCAGATAGAGTTGACGTGCACTACAGCCTGCATGCCTCAATGAGTCATCCTCCCCTCGCTCTTACTTTTTTACCGTTCATCTAATGAATACACTGAGTATGGCTTTACCAAAACAATCATTGATGGCTAATAAAGTATCCATTATTCGAGTATGTAGAGCGATATATATATATATATATATATATATATATATATATATATATATATATATATATATATATATATATATATATATATATATATATATATATATATATATATATATATATATATACCCCCGACGCAGCGGAGAGTAGTGTGTTAAAAAGGTAGAAAAAGAAAAGGGAACATTTTAAAAATAACGTAACATGACTGTCAATATACAGTATTTGTTTTGTGAGTGTTACTGAGTGTTGCTGTCATCAAGGATTTGATTATCATTATTTCTTTCAATCAGGTTCGTATTTGTAGGATGTGTTGTGTTCAAGTTACATTCCGTGTTTGTCAATCGCTGTAAAGATGACAGGTTTCATTCATCGATTCGCTTCTTACTGCATCAATAAACAGCTCGTCTTCTTCTTTATCTGAGACCTGACACACTGCATGCACGGGTTTTTTACACTGTCTTCCTTTAGCGGGACATTGACTTTTCCACCGTGTGCTTTGTTTCCGCAGTAGCTGGATTTATGAATATGCTTATCAGACGCTTCATATTTTTGCTGCCTTTTCAATTGTGTAATTCGGTTTTGTTCAGCTCTTTGGAACTGTTGCTTTTATCTGTGCACAGCGCCAGTTCACGTGAGCCTTCGGTGTACATGCATCGAAGGTTCCCAGCTGTGCTGGTGCCATCTCGTGCTATGTCCATGGCTGTATTTAATGTTACCTTAGTCCTGGCACTTAAAACTTTCTCTCGCAGTTTCGCTGAGTTTGTGTCAAACACCACCCTGACCATCTCATCTTCCTCTCCATAAGCACAGTCCTTCACCCGTGAATATTTACCCGTGGCAGTTTGCTATTGGATTGCCGCTGACGGACGGCCTTATATGGGCAGGCACTAAATTACAAACCCCAGCGGCAGCCTGTCTATGAACTTAATTTAAAGTGTAGGTTTACATCGTGCTTTGTTTCCGAAGTAGCAGAACTCATGAATATGGTTGTATATGTCACTCGCTCGCTTCTTATTGTTTCGCTGCCTTCTCAATTATATAATGCATGTTTTCTTGAGCGCTTTTTTGAGCTCTTCCTGGTTTTCTATGTACTGCGTGATTACGTGGGAGGCGTGATGATGTCACACGAAACTCCGCCCCACGGCGTTGAAGCTCATCTCCATTACAGTAAATGGAGAAAAACTGCTTCCAGTTATGACCATTACACGTAGAATTTCGATATAAAACCTGCCCAACTTTTGTAAGGAAGCTGTAAGGAATGAACCTGCCAAATTTCAGCCTTCCACCCACACGGGAAGTTGGAGAATTAGTGATGAGTCAGTGAGTGAGTCAGTGAGTGAGGGCTTTGCCTTTTATTAGTATAGATATATCCCTATTATAAAAAAAATATCTTGGGAGGGAGTCGAGGGAGATGAGACGTGATCTTCTCGGAAGACACTTTGACGTGCGAGACAAGGCAGCAAGACGAAAGGACAGCAGCTGTACATGCTTTTAAATGATCGACGCGCAACATGACAAGCAGAACATGCAGCTCACTAGCAGCAGCAGCAAGCCAGCAGATGATTCGACCACATCTCCATAGCGTGTGATCAGGCCAAACCCTTCACAAAGCGAGTGGTAGAGACACGAAATGTCAAAATGACAGTTGCTGTACAGGCTTTTAAATAATCAACACGCAGCGCAATGAGCAGAACACACAGCAGCAAAACAGCAGCTGATGCGATTGCAGCTCCTTAATGTGTGTTCAGCCCCCCCTTTAAAATGCAAGCAGCGTTATATGTCCCACGAGAAAGAGATTTAACCACACCCAGAGCCGGAAATAAAGGACAAAGAGTAAATGACAAAGTAGAACATCATAAAGAATTCAAAAATGTTGGAGCGGTACACATGCAGAGCAGACTAGAGGTAATAGAAGTACGAAAATTCAAAAGTCTCAAAAAAAGGATAGGAAATATTGCATTAGCGCAAAGAAACGGAAATTACTCGGTGAAATAATGGAACAGTGAAGAGAGATCGAATATATTGTTCAATTAAAACTTTAAGTCGGAGACTTGTAGATCGTCTAATTCGCGTTGCCAGCGAAAATTAAAAGATTCATACCACAACAACGTTTGTGGAAGTACCGTGAGACGGAGACTTTTAACATTAAATTATTTCAAATCATGCTCCTACTTACAACTATTTTCAAACAAGACCGCAGTCATCTAATCTCAGTCATGTGAATGCTTTTGTCAGACACACTTCCTGCAATCTCAGCTCTTATAAATTTTAAATCTTCTAGATGAGACGTCAAAGACAAAGAGAAGAAGAAAGAGTATGGACAAACAATCGAGAAAGTCGTTTTATTTATTAAAGAGAAAAAAAACAATATTCACTCACAGGCAGTTATATGTTGCGTTGTCACAATGAAAGTCCAAACATGGAATCAAAATTCAATTCGATCTTGAAGAAAAGTTAATTCCAAATATTGTTTTTACAAAAGTTTTAAAGTAAAAATAATGCATATGTAACAATTCCCATGAAAATAATCTCTTTAAAATGTATATTCGGTAAACCAAACCCGGGGTGGTCAAGGGAAGCGAGCAGGTGAGTGAGTGTGATACACATACACACACACAGTAGGTCAATTCACATGTACACATAAGTTTGAATAGAACAGTTGGGATTTACGGGCATGCACAGAGTCTCCAATCCGCTTCATCATTTCTTTAACATTGTCATTATTGAACATACTTTTTACACGAGTCAGGGATTTAAGCAAGTGTTTTAATAATGAAAGAAAAAAAATGCTTTTGAATTGAAGACCCCCAACCAAAATGGTTTGCAAAATAAAGCATGCCTGATTAAGAACTGGACTGCAAGGGGGAAAAATAATAATCTACTCAAACAAATTAATATGGAACGGGGCACCGTACGACTGAAATAAGAGTCAGGAAAAAAAAATTAATTATAATGGGTTACGTAATTCATTCGAACAGATTAATAATTCATCCAAAAGATTTTTTTTATTTGCTTGACACCTTGACAAAATCAAATCAGCATTCAAAGAGCGAAAAAACCGAGAACTTTTAACAGACACAAGCAATGAAAATTATCTACAGGTTAAAACTCCATTGCATAATAAAAATATATTTTATTTATTTGTAGGCGCCTTTCTAAACACACAAGGACACCGAACAAAGGACACCGAACAATAGACAAAAACACAGGTTATAACCAAAAGTAAAATACAAAATTTCAAATCAGACGGAGCAATTGTAATCAAAGAGATAAAGCAGTCTTAAACAAATGAGTTTTAAGTTTAGATTTGAAAAGTGAAAATGACTCTATTTCTAAGTTCCAAAACTGGGGAGCAGAGCAACTGAATGCTCTGCTCACCATAGTGGTAAGACGGATGAAGGGGACAGTCAAGTGGATGGAGGAAGAGGATATAAGGGTACGGGAGGGAATGGCAACATGCAGGAGGTCAGACAGATATGGAGGGGCAAGGTTGTGGATAGCCTTAAAAGTTTGTAGGAGAATTTTGAATTGAATTTGGAAATGAACTGGAAGCCAATGAAGCTGCTGCAAAACGGGAGTGATATGGTGAATAGAGGGGGTTCTAGTAATGATACGGGCAGCTGAATTCTGGACCAGTTGAAGCTTATAAAGAGATTTGCGAGAAAGACCAAAGAAAAGGGAATGACAGTAATCCAGCCGAGAAGTGACAAGGCTATGAACAAGGATAGCAGTGGTGTGGGGAGTGATTAATGTTACGCAAGTGGAAATATGCAGACTGGGAGATGTTATTGATGTGGAACTGAAAGGATAAAGTAATATCAAGTATGACACCCAGATTCTTAACCTGTGGGGAAGGGGACACAGAGGAATTATCAATAACAAATGAAAAATGATCCGTTTTGGATAATGCTGATTTTGTACCAATGAGGAGAACCTCAGTTTTGTCACTATTTAATTTAAGAAAATTTGAAAAAAAAACAGGATTTGATTTCTGCTATGTAATCAGTAAGTGAGGAGGGTGGAAAGGAAGCAGGTTTGCTAGTGAGATACAGCTGGGTGTCATAAGCATAATAGTGGAAGCTAATGTTATATATACAAAAGATATTGCCAAGGGGAACGAGGTAAATAATGAAAAGGAGGGGCCCCAGGACAGAGCCCTAGGGCACACCTGAAGTAACAGCGATGGGTTGGGATGTGAAAGTTTTAAGCTGAACAAACCGAGTGTGGCCTGAGAGGTAGGATCTGAACCAATCTAGTGGAATGTGGGTAATGCCAATCGAAGACAATCTATTAAGATGAGTAGTGTGACAAATGGTGTCAAAGGCTGAGCTCAGATCAAGGAGGATGAGAATAGTAATTAAACCAGAATCAGCTGCCGTAAGGAGGTCATTAGTCATTTTTATAAGTGCCGTTTCTGTACTGTGGAGGGGAAGGAAACCAGACTGGAACTGTTCATACAGAGTTTTTTTTGAGATAAACGAGAATGAAGTTGAATAGCCACTATTTTTTCAAGAATTTGGAAATGAAGGGTAGATTAGAAATATGATGAAAATTACTGAAATTAGTCGAATCGACACCAGGTTTTTTCAGTATTGGGGTTATTGCAGCAGTTTTAACACTAGAATTAGCAGAGCCTACGAAAAAACTCCTAGATCCATCCCACCTTAAATCGCTTCACACCTCTCCATCAGCGTCTTTTGTCCTGTAAATGTGTCAATAAGCAGCAAGCAGTCTACTATCACATCCCCCCACCACCACACAGTTTTCTCAGCTCAAGTCTGTTTACCTACGTGTCATTTGCTTAGAGTTGTATAGTGAGAAATCAAGCAAAATTACACCTTTTATAAATACTATATCGTTATGTGGAACACATGCTTTTCATGTGTGTTCCCTGTCTACAACATTTTATGTAAACACATCGTTAAAACATAAACATTTTTCATGTTTTAGTAATAACTGACAAAATGTAGACATGAAGTGTATAATGAGTGAAACCTGAAGTCCAAATATCAAATAAACACTTTCACACAAGGTACAAATATAACAGAACAAATGCGCTTCTATCCATGAATATAACTGCAGAAAAAGAACCCACGTTAGGGTGCGACATCGACACGCATTTGCTACGACCGCTTCAGTGGCGCAACGGTATCAACTGTTGACTGATAATCAAAACGTCAAGGGTTTGAGACCGGACGAGTCCATTTTGAGAAGTGAGCTGCTCTTATTCTTACTATTTTTGAATAAAAACATACATTTCATTTCAGTCTGTAACTGCTGGTGTAAATTTATGATACTTGTAAAGATTAGCTTTTTTTTTTTTTTTATTCAGTGAACTCAGATCATGACGATGGTTCTACATTGGAGAAAGAATACACTTTTGCCATTGCTATACTTTGTATATGTACACGGGAAGCTCAGCAGTCTACTTGAGACTTTACGCTGTAGGAAGTAAGTAAATAAATAAAGGTAAATAAGTAAACAACATTCGATCTGGCTCTTATATACAAAGTACAGCTTCCACCTGCAGCTATAGACTCTCCACTCCAGTGTTTAGATCTGGACGGTGCATGTGCCCAAAACATTAACATTTATATGTTACTTACATAAAAGCCATATCGATTTTATATATAACAAATGGTTCACCTCAAAGAATGCATTACCTTAGGAACTGGTCACTGGTTGTCCCCGTGTGCATAAATGAGTTGGCTATTACAGTTGCTGTGTGGCAGACAGAATTCCTTACTGCATCCTGTATGTCAATTTTAAAAGAAAAAGAAAGCACTGAAATAGTTGTAATAATACTAAAACTTTCAAAAAAGACTTCTTAAAAATGTAGTACTACTACACTGAAGACTGTTTTCTGGTATGTAATAAAATTCAAGAAATGGCCTAATTTATTAACTAAAGATCAGCATAAATGAAAAATGCAGCTGAACATGATGAAACTATTTCTGATCAATGAAGTCTTACTAACATCTACATTGTCTAGACTTGCAATTGAATATTTTAAAATGGCTTTCACCTACAAGGAAATTAAATACTCTAAATAGTGTCCTTATTTGTTAATTACATAATAAAGAGTAATCTTTTTGCTAAGAATTTCTTATTACTCAACAGCTCTGTAATGATATTTTGACATTTACAATATGGAATTGAACACTGAATAAAAGCAAAAATCATGTATTTTTTTGATGTAGATATCTAAAACAAAACATGAGATTCAGTAAATAGTAAATAGCTCTCATACAAGTATTTTCGTAAGGTGTTTAATCACTAATACTATGATTCTATGTGTTATTTCACGGCAAAGTTTAAATAGCATATACTGTAGGTAAGCACCTCAACAGTTTTGTAAAAGAATGGTTAGAAAGCTTTAGAATGTTACAAGGGAACTGCAAAAATAAAAAGAAACAGTGCTTTGGGGTTTACGGTCACTAATAACCTTTATAAATTACTTCTTAGAATTTAAAAATGTTGCTAACCTTTTAAAAAAAATAACATTTTAAGAATATGGCCTTAATATTGTCACTAATCATGCTTGTGTATCGATCTTACTTACCTGTTCAAAATAACAGCAGCTTATTGTTTTATTTAAATTTACTAAAATATTCAATAACAGAGCAAGAATCTATTTAAATGCTAACTACAAAAACTAAGTAGCATAATCACTTTTGTAAGCAATTTAATCAAAAATTGATATTTGAGGATTATAATATTTGATGTGTCAGATACTAAATATAAAAACTAAAAGTTGTTTGCTGTAAAATACATGTTGTGGTCTTGACTGAATAATTTGAACATACTGCAAGATAAAGAGAATCATTAAAGCAGGAATTTAGAAAAAGGAGTTATGACCCCTACCTTTGTATTTTTTAGAATCATTAAGTCTGTGTTGTTGTTTCTGATTAGGAACTGAAGATGCAACTCAATAGCCATTTCTCCACTGAGTATTTTAATCATTTTGGAGTTCTGGTCTTTAGGCTCCTCCTTCACCAATAAAAGAAAAACAGGCACTCAAAAAGGGAAAAAAACTCAAATCTTAATGAACCACACTTGTGATACTTTAAAGCACTACAACAAATGTTGCTCTAATTTAGACACCAAATAAATAATAGTAGTGCCAAACTGTTTCAACAATTCTATTTTCATCTTATAGGACCTGTAAAAATACAGTAGGGAAAAGAAGCATTGAAAGCGTCAACATTTTTTTCAGTAAATATATTTTCAATCAGGCTGTTCACATGAAATTCTCACCAGACATTGGTATTAGCTCAGGAAATACACAAATAACAAATTCACAACATTAAAGGTCATAAATAAAGGTATGCATAATAATGTGGAATGAAACAGTGAAAAAGTACATGATAAAAAAAGAACATGTTAATTTAATACTTAAGGGAGAAGCCTTTGTTTGTAATGACAGCTTCAAGACACTTTTTGACCCATTCTTCTAAAATGATTGTTTTTAATTCTTGAAGATTCTGGGGGGTGTTTGGGGGCTCTTGTGAACTCTTATCTTTAGTTCCTTCCACAAATGTTCAATTGGATTTAGGTTGGATGATTGACTGGGTCATTCTAACAACTGGATTTACTTTCTATGAAACCAATTGAGAGCTTCCTTTGCTGTATGTTTCAGATCGTTGTCCTGCTAGAAGGTCCACCCACATCTCATCCTCATCATTCTGGTGGATGGCAGCAGATTCATTTCAAAATTCTCTCAGTACATGGTCCCATTCATTGTTTCTTCAATTACATGAAGTCTGCCAGTACCATGAGATGGGAAACCACACCACACCATGCTTCTACCTCTAAAACACTGTTGGCATAGTGTTTTTCAAATGATGTGCAGTGCCATTTCTTTTCCAAATATGGTGCGTAGTATGACAGCCAAAAAGTTCAACTTTAGTCTTGTCTGAACCGACTACATTCTCCCAGTATTTCATAGGTATGTTCAAACACTATGTAGCAAACTTGCAACATACATTTTCTTCAGTAATGTAGTCATTCGGGGTGAGTATGCACAGAGGCCATGCCAGTGGAATGCACTGCCTATTGTTTTTCTATGTAACAACTGTACCTGTTGTCTCCAAATCTTTCTGAAGCTCTTTCAGAGTGGTCCTTGGCTCTTGTGCTACTCTTCTGACTAACCTTCTGACTACTTGGTCAGAAATCTTGCAAGTACCTCCTGAGTATGCCTGGCTGATGGTGATGTGATGTTCCTTCCATTTGCAGTTAATGGCCCAAATGGTGCTTGCTGGAAGATTCAGAAGTTTTGAAAGCACTTTGCTTTTACCCATCATGAGATGGTTCTTTTGTGACACCTTGGTAGCAAAACACCTTTTTGTCACCCATTATTATGTACTAACCTAGTTATCATCAATTTGCACAGATAGAAGGTTGAATTATTTTCCAACTATTTAAGGATTTCAGCTGGTTCCTTGCCTTAATGTACTGCTTTCCCTTAGTGTGTTCAATACTTTTCCCTGCATCATTCCAATTTACTACATATACCTTTATTTATCTTTAATGTTGTGAATTCTTTATTTTTGTGGATTTCTTCAGTTAATACCAATGCCTTGTGAGAATTTCATGTGAATAGCCTCATTGGAAATAGATTTACTAAAAAAAATGTTGATGTGTTTAACACTTATTTCACCCACTGTAGCAATCTTTTACTAACCTCTATGCAATATATTGGTTGGCTGCCCTTAATAAAGCATCTCCTTCCCCCAGGGAAACTTTTAAAATAACCTCTCTGGATGACACAATGCCTAATTGTAGATTTAAAGATTTCCCGATTTCAAGATGCAACCAGTTTTCAGAAAGTTTATTTACGACTCCTGCATTTTTCTTTGCCTTTTGAATGCAAGGCGGAAAGAAATACTTCCTTTATCTATCAAAAAAAATTTACCACACAACTGGTCTCAAGTTTATTAAAAGATAAGCTATATATTTTTTAATTTGAAGTTATTTCTTACCAATCATGGTGTATATTAATTTACCACATTAAACTGCATTTTGAAGTGAAACATATTTGTAAATTTTAAAAAATAATTATCATGCCTTTCTGTTTTATAATAAAGCTAATGGGTAACAGGGAGCCATTGTGGAGAAAATCCTTAAAACTTACTGTACATGTCTATTTTTCAAGCCAAGAATGTCACTGATCATTGTGTTGAGATTATATACATGGGTGTATTGCAAGAGAGTGTATTCATATTGTTTAAAAAAACAAAAATAGCAATAAGAGAAAAAATTGTTATTAGAATCAGCAATTATAAATGCAGACTGGCTGTGTTCTTCACTTTGCTGCTAATCTTAACTTGTGGGCACCTTTCTGAGGGAAATCCATGCCCTTGACCCTGAAAGTCATTGCCAAGCACCATTACTAACACTAAATGATGATGCTCTGATGCGCACGGAGGTCTCTGTTCTGTTGACAACTGGCAAATAATAATAATAAAAAACTCACAGTTATGGTTATATTCTTTCACTATATGGAAGGTTATTTTGTTATTTAACAAAAATGTTATCTGCCACTGCTGGATCGCTACTAGGGCTGCAACTAATGATTATTTTGATAGTCGACTAATCGTTCAATTTTCTTTTCGATTAGTCACAATTATTTCATGCCGGACTATTTTGATGCCTGCGACCTGTGGTTGCACAACCTGTTCTGGTTGTCTTACCTCATCTGCTCGCGTCTGTCCACCTGTGAATGTCACCCTGATGTCTCTGCATTAACACGATTAAAATTAATGATAATCAAATTAAAATAACCAGTGAAAAATATGAATTTCAAAATAATCAGATGTTTTATATTAGTGTGACCATCACAATAAAAAACAATACATTAAACAACACAAACTAAAGTGCACATAGTCTTTAAACAAAAAAAGTGCTTTTAACTTAACCAAAAATGGCCACTGGTGTGCCTTAAAGTCTAAAAGTTTAAATAAAGCTTCACTTCAAATAAAATAAAATAAAACAATGTACAGTTTATAAAAGATTCAGTTCATATATTCCTGATTGCAGTGCAGGAACGTGAGCATTTCGACATGCTTTGTCTCATAAAAGAGAGTCAGCCTCACACCAATGTTCCCAGCTGCTGAGAAGAGACGCTCAGAGGGAGTAGAGGTAGCAGGAATACACAAGAATGATTTTGCAGACAGAGAAAGATGTTTTAATCATCACACTCTGAAGGAAAAGTGTTGTAGTTTATCACATCATGTATTATGCCAAAATAAAAAAAATAATGGACTAAAATATGTAACAAGCTAATTACTGCCAGCACGCCGGAGCCAAGTATAGTCGGCGGTGTACATTCATTGAACTCCGCAACCGGCTATATTTGCTTCATAGAGCAATTTGCAAGCACGCCAGAGCTGATCAGTCATTGTCATATATTTGTTGAGCAGTCAGCTCACAACCACTGCGGGCCCTGGCAGAACCACTGTCTCTGGGATTAAGCTGCTGCACTAGACGAGCCTGCAATCATCAGCGTTTACCTCCGTTTTTTTGCATGCAGACAGTTCAAGCGCAGTTGGCTCGGTGATTTACTGAATTTGCCGTCAGTTGCACCTTGAACATATAATAATAGGCTGCTGCAGTAGTTTTTTTTTTTTTTATAGTTTTTACAGTTCATTTGCAGTGTGTGCAATGATCAGTGTTGCAGTAATTGTGATGCTCTTTGCATGAAAAAAAAAATGTGTTCCATTAAAATTTCACATTTTCTTTGTGAATTGTGACATTTACTTAAAAGTGCAGCTAAAAAGTATTTGGCGTCCAGGGGTGCATTAAACCCCAAGTATGTGTCGGTTTAAGGGTTAACTATCATTGTCAAAACCTTGATATACACATTATAGTACAAGCATCAACGTTAACACGTGACACTAACTTTACTCGCTAAAACTTACCTCTCAAGAGACGGCGATGGCATCACAGCTCCAGGATGCTTGCGTTGGTAGGACAACGTGCAGTCTTGACAAACAATAACAAACGATACTGCCCCCAGGCCTTCATGTAGTGCATTGCAGTTACAAAAACCAATGTGGTTCTTTGTGACTGGAGCCTCTATTGAAGATTTTGTTTATGATGCATCGACAATAAAAAATCCACATCAACTAATCGTTGCAGCCCTAATCGCTACTGCATGGATGTGCTTCAGTGAGAGAAAATATTTATCACACGTATGTGGCATGCATCAAGTCACAAGAACTGAACAGATACTATAGGCCTTCACCTATCCATTCACCTTCCTAAACTACTTATTCAGGGCAGAGTTGTGAAGTAGCTGGAACCTTGCAAGCTTTGGACATAAGGCGGGAACAATACCTAAACAAGATACCAATCCATAGCAGGGGAGCACATGGGGATAACATATAAACTCCATGCAGAGAACAACTGGGGCACAAACCCCAGTCTCTTTCAGTAAGACAAGACAGCATTGCTACCACTGCGCCATCCAATAAAATTATTATTAATAATAAATATTATTCATAATAATCTATCCATCTACCCATCTTCCTAACCCGCTAATCCACGGCTGGAGCCCAAGGCAGCTACAGCCTATTCCACCAATCACCATACGCATGGCAGGCACAATCCTCAGACAGGGCACCAGTACATCTCAGGGTGAACACATACATCCACCCACAGTCTATTCCTCAAGAAAAGGAACACAGTACATACAATGCATTACTTCAAGTTTCATTTTGTTGACAAGAGAATGCTTTAGAAATGTTGAAGGCAAGTTGTCTTAAATAGAAACCTTTGGTAATTTAAAGTAGATGTATTCAGTAAGTTTTAAGGCTTCTCTTCATAGTGGGAATCCAGCACCCATTAGCTACATTTTAAAACACAAGAATGTGCTAGTTATTTTTTAATAATTCCAAAATATGCTTTACTTTAGAGTGCAATTTCACGTGGCAAACCAATATATAACATGACTCTGAAGAAATAAATTTACCTCTCCCAATAATCAAACAACATTCACCCCAGAAACATTCAAAGGCTTCTGACATGGTGATGAATGCCAAATTGATTTACTAAATGGATTGTCTGCTTTTTATATAGTTATGAATGACAAAAATACAATAACATTAAGCTTTTAAAGTAAAATGCTACTTTATAAAAGATTCAATTTCTAAGGACTTTCAAAATGTCCCCATCTTGGATAGCTGTGCCTTTTAACTATTCTTATATCATCAACTTATTCTTATAGGATGCAAAATAACAAAGATTAGAAGCATTCATAAGACGTTTTGATTACTGGAATTTATCTGACACCTTTCTAACATCACTATAATACTTTATTAATGAAGAAGATAAAGCCAAAATATCAATGTACTTCCACTGCTTAAAAACAAATCACAATTTTCCATGGAACAAGTTGAAACTGACATGAGTAACTGTCTGTCATTCATTTCATATTCAACAAAGTATACACTTATTTAGGAGTGAACATCTGCGTTTAAAAACACAAAACAAACAAAATGGCATGGACAAAATTATTGGAACCCCATACCTTATATTTTTAGCACATCCTTATCAGACAATAACTGTAATCAAACATTTACTGAACCTCTCAATGAGACTTCTACACTTCCCAACTGGCAAACTAGCCCACTCTTCTTGAGCAAACTGCTCCAGTCCTTTTAGGCAGGATGGGTTCCTTCTCCCAACTGCAAGTTTTAGCTATTTCCAAAGATATGCAATTGGATACAGATCTGGACTCATAGCAGGTCAAAGACCATTCCAAAGTTTTTTTTCAGCAATTTTTGGGTGATTATATATAGTATGTATTTTCTGGGTCATTATGCACCTGGACGACCCATGCCCTGCTACTGAAACAGAGCTTGCTGGAACTGGGCAGTATGTTTCGATCCAGAATTCGTTGATGCATGGACTCAAAACACCTGGTGCCAGAGGCAGCACAGCAACCCCATTACATTAATGGGGCTCCTCCATATTTCAGAATAGGGAATTTTTTTTCTTATGTGCACACAAGCTGCTGTGACTTATCATAAAGCTCTAAATCAGTTTCATTTACCCAATGGATATTCTACAAGAAAGACTGCAGCTTGCCAACATACATTTTAGTAAACACCAGTCCAGTCTTTAAAAAGTGGAGTCTTCCTGGGTCTTCTACTATGCAGTCTATTTTCAATCAGAGAAACAGATGAGTGACTTGAAACTGTAGTGCCCTGATCTTGAAGGCCACTATGAATGTGTGTTGATGCTTTATTTAGTCCTTTCTCCACCATTCAAACTATCCTTCTGTTCAATCTGGAGTCAATTTTCCTCTTATAGCAATGTCCAGGTAGGTGGCTACAGTTACATGGAGGTTAAACTTTTTGATAATATTAGCTACCATGTTCAAAAGAATATGAAGCTCTCTGGAGATTGTCTTGTAGCCTTTACCCTGATAATGCTTGGTTATTACCTTTTTTCTTTCATCCATAGACAACTCTCTACTTTTCCTTCTCTGGTCCATATTCAGTAATATGCGCACAATGACTCAACACAGCTGAGTGAGTAACTTGGTTCAGTTAATAGATGGAGTCATACCATTTAGATTACTTTGTTTGAGTTATCACTACAACCCAATGATGTCTTTTAACTTTTAAGGGGTCCCAATAATTCTATCCATGCCATTTGCACATTTTATTCTTTTAAATAATGTTAAGTCCTAAATCAGAAGCAAAGTGTCTGTTCTATAAAATGTGAAATAAAAATTGGTAGATACCAATTACTTTGTCAGTTTCAACGCACTTCATGGAAAACTGTGATTCTTTTTAAAATAGTGGAAGGGTATTAATTCTTTTGGCTGTGTTGTTTAATAAAGTTTATTCAATACGCTTATATAAAAGGTAACTGTTAATTTATCACTACTCGCTCACCACTTCCACAGGTTTTCTTGCTGGAGAGCCAGAAGGCTTTTCCTCTGTTTCCATTGCCTCACTATAAGAGAAAATGAGGAAAAAAAATAAGAATTTTAGAACAGTTACACTTAGTGATGCAACTTTCAGGAGGGCCATAGTTATTGAAAAAGCCTGGAAAAAACTATGGTTAGCACAGTAAATTTATAAGATTTGCAGTACCAGTTTAAAACAGGTATTTGAGCCATAGTCTTATGGGTTGCAGTTTTACCAAAGCTCTTAAATTTTAAAAGTTGTTTCAGGAGCTAGGATACATAATATATTATGCAAAACTATCCACACCTACCAAAAAAGAAGGATGTGTTTTGAATACCATTATTGTAAACATGTATTATCAGCAGTCTCAGGTATTTAAAGGGAAGAGTAGATTTAATGTTCTCAATACGGCACAGAATTATCTCTTCCTACCAAGGAGATAGGCTTGTACTTATATTTAATGATTGGATTTCAAATAATGTCTTTGTGGAACTGCAAACTTTGAGGGTTGATGTCAGAATGGAAAATTCATCCCACAAGATAAGAAACTTAAATATGCACTGAGAGACTCCGTTGCAATAATAATTGCAATAATAATAACTTAGTAACAGGTGCTGTGGTCTCTACAGGACTTAAAAGTAATAAAACTGAAGGTACATTATCACACAAAGCAGTACATTTAATGCTATAAAATCAAGTAATTTTTCCAAATAACTCTATACATTTTTAAAGGCAAATGATTCACAAAATAATCACAAGAGTCAATTTCCTGTAACTGTTTCAGCTGAAAACTGGTAAATAATAATACTGATAAATTGTCAAACTAATAAAACTATAGAAGCTACCCTGTTAGATTATGTATAGGTTTTAGTCTTATCATACTCTGTTATGAGACTAGTAGAAATACTGCTTGGGCTGTTAGTTTTCAACAGTACAAGAAAGCTCCCTTTTACAGGACCCCTTCAATTAAAGTTCCCATGAAAGTGAGGAACTTAACACTACTTCTATTCATACAGCAAATTTAATTACTATTAACACTGCATTTTGTTGTCTCTGAGGGTGTAAAATGATAGGGCTAGAAATCATATGTGGCAACTAATTACATAATTCCCTCATGTATTTTCATTATGGTTCCATATCTTGTTTTGCATACAAAAGTATTACAACATCACCTTAATTTGGCAGCAGATAAATGAGAAGCACACTGAAAACAGCCACAATTGTGGCTACTCCATTCCACTCTGTTGTGGTCATGAAAAACACAAAGTATCATACAAACATTAGTGTTAACTTCAAAGTTCAAACAGCTTCTCTTGCCATTTCAAATCTATATTCCTCAAGGTTTCTGGGCACTGCATAACCGGTTGGTGCTTTTTGGGTCAACTCTTGCAGAAATTAAACTCCAACCTTATGACTCATGACTTACTATAATAAAAATCAAACCTGTTTGATTTTAATTATAGCTAAGTCCAAGAGCATTCCAATGCGCCATGTCCGACTCACTATGGTTTTCACACTACACAAGAGTCATTAAATAGTTATGTGCTGCAACTGTCTAAAACTAGCTGTGACTTCACGAAGGTTATTTATGTGAAGGCTGCAACTGAAAATATTGGAAAACTTGTACAGTGAGATGTCAGCATAAATAGTGAAAAAAGTGTTGTGCCAATGGATTGACCAGTGATTGCAACTTTCAGGTTATAACACAAAATCAGAAACCATACTGCAAGTGGCCAATATTTGGTCAATTTAATAAGAAATACAATGTTAGTGTACTAAATGCAAAGGCATTCATTGCTTGGATATGGTAGAATGAAATTTTATAAGAACAGAACACTGGGGGGAAATGCTAGAATTTCATAGTTTTGTCAGCCAACATGAACAACAGAGTTTATTGTCTTCAAAAACATATGGACCAAGTAGTCTGCTTTGCTTGTACCTCCATCATACTGAATGAAAATAGCAGTTAAAATATAGGTGTACAAGTAAATGATAATGCTCTGTGACTCTCAGGTAACTTCCAATTTTAATAAAATGGAAAGGTTTGAATAGGATGGCTCATCAAATTCAGTAAAATTCCTCATAAAAGTTTAAAAGAGGTGAATGGTTTAAATTACATTTAAACACTGTTTTTATTTGATGATGCATAATATACTGTACAATTGATACTGATTCATCATTATAGAAAAGAAATGCATTTTAGTTGGATTTCTCATTTATTATATAAACCTTTTCTAAACTTTGGCCCATATTAATTTTAAGTTTGGTATGAAAGATTCATTTCACTAGAAATAAATACATTTGAGTTTCGCAAACCCTCCTGCTTTGAAGAGTTAATTGCCATAGTTTTAAAATATCTATTTATTCCTTCTCTTCTATTTAGTTACTAAGCAAGTATGCTATCCAAGATTCTCTGTGCAATTAGCGGATTCTAAATCATCTGCCCTACCACCTAATTTGGCAGAATAACTTAACCAGCTTATTGATTATATTCTTGTTAAGATAGTTTATGCATACTGAAAAGAGCAGCTGTCCCAGCACTGATGCCTGAGGGACATCACTTTTATGAAAAAGTCTCCTCAACCCAATAATACTCTTTTGCTTCCAGTTTTGGAACCAATTCTATACCCATTTACAGGGCGCACCATGAATTCCCACTCATTTAATTTGATCACTAACCTTTCATGTGGTAACTTATGAAAAGCCTTCTATAAATTAAAATAATGCCATTTGCAACTCTCTGATCACATATTTTGTTGCTTCCTCATAGAATTCCAGCATATTAGTGCAACATGACCTTCCTCATCTGAACCCATGTTGAGAATTTGCTAATACTTCTGGTTCTACACATGTGCTGCTTGATATTCTTGTTAATACTTGCTTTGATTAATTTATCTGTGATGCATTTTAAGCTTACCAGCCTATAGCTACTTAAACCAGCCCAATCATCATTTTTATACAACAGCATACAGTATTTGCTAACCTCCAGTCCTTAGGAATCTACCCAGTGTGTAGAAAGTTTTGAAAACTATGTGCCAAGGAGTTATATATGCACTCACTAACATTCTTAAGCACCTGAGGATAAATGTTTTATGTTCCTGGTGATTTATTAAATTGTAGCTTATTTAATCCAAGCAGTACATCTACCACTTTTAGGGAGTTCTCAACCTCTTCACACAGTAATCAGTGAAAGGTGTAGGAAATTGTGTACAGTATTTTGATTTTATACTGACTGTTTTGATTGCCCTTTGCACATTTGTTGTCTTCATTTTCTCAAAAGGCACAATAATGCACTACACAAAATATAGTAAATCATCTCATAGTAGTCACTGATGTATGAGGCTTGTGATGACAGCATTGTTACTTATGTTTTAGAGATAAATATGTGCTTCGATTTTAAATTGAATTTTTTAGTTTATCAGAGATTGACAGCATCTAGAGTCTATTGATTTTCTGAGGGTAACTGAATATTCATTCATTAATCGTGAGGTACAGAATATCAGGAAAAGTCAACATATCGGCAATATAAATACAGTATGTAAAAGCCTCATATATCTTGCTTTTTATATCATATAAATGACAACGTTTAAACATACAAAATCTTTAGTTAAAATGCTGCATTTTATTAGTCCTACTATTCTGATTTCAATTGCCCACCTAATGCTTGCTGGAAACTAGAAAGGTATTAGTTAACCTAATAAAGAAGAAATCTAAACTGTCTCAAAATACTAATTTTATTAGTTCCACAGAGTATATAGAATTGTCTAAATGATAATAACTTGAAAGCATCATACAGTTCCTGCAACTTTTTCATTATTACAATAATACTGTAAACCTTTATTTTAACTCATCCCATAGGGGCTCAATCGAACTGAGTTCTGGGGGCTGCAATGTGTGGTCTGAAACTTGACTATACACCTTATAAAAATTAATTAGAAGTTATTGTGGACTTGTCAGTGATGAATAAGATGGTGTACAAAAGAGACAAATAGGCTAGCTGGTTGATGGATTATATAGCATACTGTGTTGAGTAAAAAGGGAGGCTACACTTAAGTTATAAAGTGCACTAGTAAGTACATCAAGAACCCTAGTCATAACAATGAACAATAATTTTTCATCTCCATTCCATAAAAAGGACAAACAAGTGCTAGAAAAAGTCCAGATACAAGTTACAAGACTAAATGGGCCATGTGGTGTGACCCATGAAGAAAGATTAAAGGAGTTCATTCTATTCTTTTTACTTAAAGATCAAAGGGTTGAAGGGATGGTGCAATTAAATTGATGCATATTTTGAGAATGCTAGATGCCAGCAAGAGAGTACTTTCTCATATAACGAACTAAGATGAAGTAAATAATAGCGGTACAGCAGGGAACCTTCAAATTATGACTTTATTTTTTTTTTTTTTTTTTTTAAAGTTAGGGAAATGAAGATAGAGGCATTAGATTGGGCTGAAAGGGATATTCTCATCAAAACATTTCTTATGTTCAAACTTTAAACATAATCTGTAAAATGAGTTTCCACAGAATATTTTTTCTTAATGCCATAAAGCAGTGATATTTGCATAACTAAAACACTTCAGTATAAGACAAAATGACTTAAGTCAAACTGGAAAGTTTTTAAAGGATTTAATAATGGGAAAAATATTTCCAATGCTTTCATACTTCATAGTAATGCTGAAACAAATGGGACTGTGTGAAAAGTATGTTTACATAATAAAAGAAAAATCAATTATAAAAGACATGCACATGATAACAAAAGAGAACAAATCATTTAATCACACTGTATTACTTTACCCACCTCTCCTTCTCAACTGTTGGGACAGTTCCAGTGTTAGTAGAACCAGGAACAGCAGGAATTGGGGTACCTACTGTACGCAGGTTTTGTATAACAGAGGAAAGAAACTGTTGGCTGGCACTTTCATACAAGTCGAAGCAGATCTGATAGGCCATAAGCAGGTTGTCCTCTTTTACAAGCTTTTCTAGAATATCGCTTACAGCCTGGGGATCATCCAGAAAGATTAAACACTACAATGTAAATATAAAAAAAAAATAAATAAATAAATGATGAAGTCATGTTTCTGTCTGGATTTTTATACTTTAGTATTTCTGACTTCTGATTTCTGAAATGTATTCAATTTCTGAAGTCAACTACAGGTAAAATATTGCCAGTACTGCCACATTTGTAGATAGACGCATCTCTTTTGATTTACAACCATCATCACTCAATTGACTGCAAAATGCTGACAGGCTAAATCTACTTTTTACTTTTTGGTGTTTCCACCTACAACCAACAACAAGCCTATTACCCACCAATGCAAAAAGAGTGATTCCTTCAATAAACATGATCATTTATTTTTGTATATATACCAACAACTCATTGAGCCTGGGTGTCAATTATCTTTTACTAGCCATTTCACATTGTATTGTTTTTTATTTAAGCCTAGTTACTTTGTAATGAACCTTGAGCTGAATTACACTATAAAAGGTACTGCAAAAAAATTGACTGCTTGACTATAACACATGCAAAGAAAAAAAATAGAACCTTCTGTTTAAAGGAAGCAACAAGTATTTTTGTAAAACCATTACACTCAAGTAATGCTAATCCTTATATATAATTTGATACTATCTGTATGTATGGTGTTCGCGTCAATACCTCGACTCAATACAAGTTAGAACCATGCAATGGGACTCTGCCTCTGTAGTTAGAACATAAAGTGGCAAACACGGACACAGTATTGCATGATTGGCTAAGAATGTTCGAATGCTTCAGTGACGCCGCTGGATGGCCAAGTATAGTAAGTCAGTGTTGGTTCGAGCAGAGAACAGTAAGTTCAGCTGGTTTTTGGAACGTTGGTTTGGTAGGGCGTACTTTCCAGGACTAACATCGTCGACTAACTTAAACCCTTCGACAGCTCCGGAACCGTAAGTAATTTAGAATGTATCGCCATTTGCTTGGTACGTCAAAATCTATCTTTGGGCAGTTCGGTTTTGGCATCCGTCCTCCTGACATCTATTGGCAAACTGAGTAATAATGGCTGGATATTAACAACGCTCATTGTTTAAATTTTAGCCGATCTCAGATCTAAAATGACCACGCCAACATAATTATTACTCCAACTCCAATTAGAGTCGTAAAATACGGTTTTGTTTTGAAAATTTGTTTTCCGGAAAAAAAAAATCAAATCAGGTACGCCGAAGAGCTGAGTTCACGTCTCGCAGCCCCGTTTAAACGGGAAGCTCTTCATTACATTGGTCAAAAAGGTCTATTTTAAGCACAAATCAGTGCCATGATAACAAAATCATTTCAAGGACTTAAAAGAAACAAATAATTCTTTGCAGAGAAAGTATGGATTTCAAAAACGTAGAATTTGTAGCCCGATTCGATCGGGCTCCCAGTCACTAGTCCTTATATAAAAACACTAACTTCAGTATTTTTTAAAGTAGATTTCAGTGTTAGGAAAAACAGATGAGTATTCCCATTGTCTGCACTGTTTGATGTTCTATGTCCAAAACACTGAACACCAGCAGATATTTACATAAAGGTTATTATTATTATTTTTTTTCAAACAAATACGCTAAGTGGTGTACAAAAAATGTAGCCCACACATCATGGTGTACACACTTACATGACCTTTGTTATATACCCATCAGTTGTGGTATTCACAACATCAACTCATAAGAACAATCTAGGGGAAGGGGTCCTTGGTTTCAGTGTATTACTCACAAAACTACCAGTACACCCTCTTCTAACTAATTGCTGAATTGTTATATTTTGCTGGAACACTCACAACAGAATATTTTTCCACAAATCCCTTCATGTCAAGGAGCCTGTACATACAGCTCCACTAGTAAATACACTGTTCCAATTAATACTGTGGCATATGTTCTGTATAGCATGAATAAAGAAAGTAGAACAAAATTAAACCAAATGTGCATGGAGACTTCCGGTTAACTTAATGTAATTAAGTTTACTGCTGTTAAAACCAACATAGGCTTCAATGTCATTAATAAACATATAGATGCATTCATTAGAAATTCCTCACTTAATAATTACGAAAAACTAAATCGAATGTCAATGTATTAAGTACAAAAATAGAAGAGCTGCTGAAAAGAAATGTCATACTGAATATAACTCTGTGTATTGAAACTAATTAACACTTTCCAAAATGCTGCTGTATTTTAAATGCAAGTATAGATGATACAAATAAAAAAAAAACACAAACATTACCTTCTAAACTAGAAAAGAAGATTGACAGACTGAATAAGTATTTAGTTACGATTTATAATTTCCGAAGAAATGGTTTTGGCACTATAAGAATGTAGAACAGTACCATATTCATAAGGATGATGCATCCAAAATAATTACACTGCAGAAAAGCATGCAGAGCAAACCTGGCAGACATTGATGAAGTCAGGCTTTTCCAGGTTCATGTAGAGTTTGACCAGTACTCTGAGAACTTCATTTCTGAACTGTTTATTCTGCATGAGGCACATGCACACCTTTAAGCTATACGCCAGCAAGCCACTGACATCATTCTGAAAAACAAATAAAAGCAGGATAAAGTAAAAAAAAAAAAAAACTGCATGCTTGTTCATCTTTAAATAAATGGAAATACATTTAAAAAAGACACTTCACTTTAATCCGATCACATAAAAGCAACTTGCAGGTGTACTAATGTCAACATCAAAAGTTACGTCTAACAAAATTCAAAATTCAAGTACAGCTTTCACCCACCCCCACTGACTTTCCAAATGTTGCCTGCAAAGCAATTCTGGTTCTTTTGGAAAATATGAAAACCAAAGTCAGTGCTGAATTTAATTAGAGGGGGTTGGTATCACTCTTGCCATGTCAAGTAAGGGCAATGAGACCTTAACCTTGTAGTTAGTTACCAATAATAATAATACCCTATTTTTAAAATGACAACCATGCCATCAAGCGATACACAAACTGCTAGCAAGAAGAGTACTTACAGATTCCAATATTGTTTTCTCAAAAATGTCCAGCCTTCGTGTCTCTAATGCAATCCCAATACCTTGCTTATACTTGTGATCCCCAAGACAACGCTGGAACATTTTGTTAACAATGCCCTCAAGACGGGGGTCAATGCTTTTTTTTTCCTTCTCTGGAAGCTCTGCATTCTCCACCCTAAGTTTTGTGTAATGGTCAATGCATTTTGCTAAAAAAAAAGTAGCAGGGAAAATAGTATTAGTGTTTCAAATCACTTTAATTTAAAACAGGTTCTGCCAGACAGAGTAATTTTATCAGCTTACCAATGATTGTTTCAACATATTCAGAATCATCTGTAACATTAAAAAGATCCCCAGCTCCAAGTGCATAATTTAGAGACTCTTCAAAAGCACCCAGATGGTAGAATACCTTGGAGGCGACCAGTGCTGCAAACTCACGACTGTGGAAGGCTTCATCTTCATAGAGGACTTCACTACAAATAAAAAAATAATAATAACGATAATTTACACAAATCTATTATGTTAGTGGTACACCAAATATAATAAACAATTTCTGGAGTGCTCATCAAAACAAAAATATATTTACATAAATCCACAACACTAAGGGTAGACTGCAGATGATAAACATTCGCTGGAATACACTAATGTACAGTCATTTGCAGTTATTAGGACCTCAATATACTGTATTGTAATTTTGTCATGAATTTCAAATAATGGCTGCAGAATAATACACTTGTTTGCTTAATACTGTTCTGGGCAAAGCTTATGATTTGACCAATTTGCACTTTTAAAAATGTGATTATCTCACCTTCATTAGAAGTTACATAGTTTTCCTATTTATGTTGCCTCCTGCATAATGTTGGCTTACAAGCAAGACGAATTGTAAGATCACTAAAAATAACACGTGGGTGTTAGGAGTTAGGAAATGTAACTTTATCAATTTGAGAAAGATATATAAAACCTAAATTAGTTGTTCGCAAAAGTTGTTCATAGTACAAAAATGTAAGAACAGTGCTTGTTTGTATTTCACAGTCTTAATATAACATAGATAAAGGATAAACTGCGCTGGATGCAGAAGATAACATTTTTATAGTATCAATGGGTGACCTTCAAAAAGGTATCATCAGAACCTAAGGTGTAAATTTCACAGTAGAAAAAGGAAAGCTCCATCTGAACCAAAAAAAAAGGACAAGTGAGGCTGGTTCTTAGTTTGTTCTATTACGATAAATGAAAAAGTCCCAGAGGGAAGTACTGTGGCCATGCTATACACAAGTTGCCTTGTCCATGAAATGTCAAGTGTAGAAAAGCAAGGATCTTTTAGAAGTGGCCCTAGTACTCAAGCACGAAGGACTTTCACATCTGAAGTCACTTTTGGATGGTCTAAAAGTATGAACTCCCAGGGCTATCATTAAATAGTTTGCCTCTACTTGTGCATACCAAGTTCTGAAATGTGGGCCAGTGGACAGTAACTGGCTGGTAGGGAGGAAGGGCAACCAGACAATGCAGTCAAAAGATAAATTATGAGGAGGTTTTGGGAAGTGCTAGCAAAAACAGATCCAAAGTCTTCCCAAACTGAAAGGGTCCATTCACTTAAACAGAAAGGTCTATACTGGGGTATGTTTTAAATCAATCTAATCAATAAAAACTTTTTTATTATATAATTTATTATATAAATTATTTAAATATATTTAAATCATAAAATTCACAACCATAACGTACATCAACATCGGTCTGCCATGGATTGACATACAGCCTCTCTCACTTTCTTAATATTGGATGTATTCGTTTTTTGTTATTACAGATCAATTATTATTGATCAACTGCTGAAAACAATCACCACTGTCTCTATTACATGTTCTTCTATTTTGACAAACTGTAAATTTTTCCAAGCTGCCCCATAATACATCATGCATCCCATCAGTTTCACCACTTTTAGCTAAACAAGCATAAATTCCCACAGACACACTCCAAAATCTTATCTATTATAATAAAATAATCCTGCAACGAGACGAAACTTTTTGGAAGACGAGACAAGACTTTTTGGAAGATTTTCTCGAGTTCCACAAGTTGAGACCTTGGCCATGAGATTTTTTCAAGGCACCAAAGCACCAATTTCACCTCTCATTTGTGTGAATGCTTTTGACAGGCACATTTTCTGCTCTCTCAGCTCTTACAAATTTTAATGTTTTCCTCACTTTAAGTTCCCAAATAAAGAAGACGTATTATGTCCAAATCCTACTCAAGAATTTCATCATGAAGGGTTATCAACATAAAAAATGAGTACACAGCCAATCCTAGCATCGAGAAATGATGAAGTCAAACATATTGATGCCAAAAATGTTGACCGGTTACACTGCAAATTGGTTAAATGTGTTACAAACAGACTATGCTGAAACAGTTGGTGGTCATCGTGCGGACAATGAAAACATCAACTTACAATATCCCGAAGAATAACTACAACTGTTAACACCATCCGGTCTTCCACCACACGAATTACTGTAGAAAGAAGGATGTAGCCAAGAATGGTAATGTAGTGCATCTTCCATGGGTAACATTACACAACAAAGGAGATCTTGATATGCCATTTGCATTAAAACGTTAACAGTTTCCTGTTAGAATAGCTTTTACAAAGACAGTTAAAGAATCTCAGAGCCAAACATTCGAAAAAGTCATTTTATTTAATAGAGAGAAAGACATGAAATTCAATCATAGGCAGTTGTATGTTGCATTGACAGGATTAAAGTCCAAACAAAGAATCAAAATTCAATGCGATATTGATGAAAATTTAATTAAAAAAATTGTTTTAATGAAGTTTTACAGTAAAAGTGTAAGTTTAAAATGTATTTGCGTGTTAATTTCAAAGCCAAACAGAACAAAATTGTATTATTAAAGAATAACTCTAAAGCAACATGAAACAATTTACTTTCAATTATGATTTACTCTTTTTTAATATGGTTAATTACTCATAGTAATGTAAAATAGTTCTATTTATGCATATGTAACAATTCCCATGAAAATAAAAACCTGTTTAAATTGTACAACTGCTTCCCTATACGCGAGCGACAGAACCACAAAGAGGCTAGTGCGCAGCGCAAGCACGGGGATTGGTGAGTGAAGCAAGCAGGGGGCAAAGCCCCCTAGTATCTATACTAATACAAGGCGAAGGACGGACGGACGGACGGACTGACTGACCCGACTGACTGATCACTAATTCTCCAACTTCCCGTGTAGGTAGAAGGCTGAAATTTGGCAGGCTCATTCCTTACAGCTTACTTACAAAAGTTAGGCAGGTTTCATTTCGAAATTCTACGCGTAACGGTCATAACTGCAACCTACTTACGCACATATATACGGCCATAGCCTGCAGCTCGGTCACCGTGTGAGGCGGAGTTGCGTCCCTCATCGTCACACCTCCCACGTAATTGAGTACCTGCCCTTATAAGGCAGTCTGTCAGCAGCTATCCAATAGACACGCTGCCACGAAATATTCGCTGGTGAAGGACTATGCTTATGCAAATGAAGATAAGATGGTCAGGGATAGAATAGTGTTTGGCACAAACTCAGCAAAAGTGCAAGAGAAACTTTTAAGTGCCGGGTCTGAGCTAACATTAAATAAAGCCGTGGACATCGCAAGATCGCACGAGATAGCACAAGAACAGCTGAGAACCTTCGATGCATGTACTCCGAGCGGTGCAGTGACGCATACAAGCATATTCATAAGTGCAGCTACTGCGGAAACAAAGCACGGTGTAAACCTTAAGTTTAAATTAAATTCATAGACATGGGTGACGCTGGCGCTTGTCGTCGCCTATGACGAATAACGATATTCGCGAGATACAAGTTTAATGAGAAGACGAAGGGTATAAACGAGACTTTGGATCACTTTGTAACGGAGTTAAAATTGCTGTAACGGAGTTAAAATTGCTGGTGAAGGACTGTGCTTATGCAAACGAATAGGAAAGCAAGGTGTAAAGCTTAATTTTAAATTAGGTTCATAGACATGCTGCCGCTGGCATTTGTCATGCCTAAGACGAATACGATATTCGCGAGATACAAGTTTAATGAGAGGATGCAGGGTATAAACGAGACTTTTCATCACTTTGTAACGGAGTTAAAATTGCTGGTGAAGGACTGTGCTTATGCAAATGGTCAGGGATGGAATAGTGTTTGGCACAAACTCAGCAAAAGTGCGAGAGAAACTTTTAAGTGCCGGGTCTAAACTAACATTAAATAAAGCCACGGACATCGCAAGATCACACGAGATAGCACAAGCACAGCTGAGAAGCTTCGATGCATGTACTCCGAGCGGCTTACGTGAACTGACTTTGCAGGACTGGGAAAGGTAAACCCGTGCATGCAGTGTGTGAGATCTCAGATAAAGAGGAAGACGAGCTGTTTATTGATGCAGTAAGAAAGGAACAACCCTCTGAATCTGAACAAGCCTTTGTAGACATATCAATAGGAAAGCAAGGTGTAAAGCCTAAGTTTAAATTAAGTTCATAGACACGCTGCCGCTAAATATTCGCAGGCAAATCCACAACTTAATACCGGGAATGCCCGTTAAACATCTTAGATTCACGAATACCGATATGGGTAGTGAACACTTCAATGAATGAAACCCGTTATCTTTACAACGGTTGACAAACACGGAATATAACTTGAACACAACACATCCTCCAAATACGAACCTAATTGAAAGAAATGATAATCAAATCCTTGATGACAGCAACACTCATAACAGTGACAAAACAATTACATTGTCAATCATGTTAAGTTATTATTAAAATGTTTCCTTTTCTTAATCATAACTTCTTTAACACACTACTTCTCCGCTGCGAAGCGCGGGTATTTTGCTAGATATATCTATCTCTATCTCTATCTCTATCTCTATCTCTATATATATATAGATTATAAGATTATATAAGACAGTCAGATATTTATATTCATCACATAATGAGAGAATTACAATTAATAAAAAAATAATTTAAAGCTTCTCTGTGTATGTTATTTGTGGTTTTGATTTAAACAAAATCAATTTACTTTTGGTTATAAAAAAAAAAAAAAAAAAAGTTTTTAGTCTTTCTCTTCACACACAAAAATAAAACAGAAAATGTAAATGTCATTATCTTTTACTTCCAATATGATCCAGGTAAGGACTAGGACACCCAGTTTAACATGAGGGACAAACTAGCGCTGGCAGATAGATAGCTAGATAGCTAGATAGATACTTTATTAATCCCAAGGGGAAATTCACAATATGTTCTAATATGTTCTAACCTCCGGCAGCACAACACTGAAGTGCACAACAAGAACGAATAACTGACACTGTGGTTACTGTTGAACCAATTATGAGT
>NC_053154.1:197150812-197183312 GCF_016835505.1 Polypterus senegalus
CGACAGTGTCTGGTCAAGGCTATATTCAGTTTGAACAGTACCTAGTTGACACAGCAGCCAAAGTTGTAAAATCTAAAATTTAAAGTAGGGGTACTCAAACGGCAGACCGCGGTCCACAATCCGGACCGGCAAGACGTTTTTGGTGGACCGCGACTGTCTTCTGCGTAAGTCAAAAGTCTGAATATAAAAGCACCAAAATTATTGTTGTTTTATTATTTACTCTGCAGCAGGGTTGCCAACTGGCATTTTTTATGCCAAATAACTGAAATCTGGCGAATTATCCACCAAAGTCAGAGCTTCGTTCGCATAAGATCGACGTCCTCAAGTCGTCGTTGGTAGCAAGTTCATCACTGATGACGAAAGCGATCACCGCACAATCAAATGTTACAGAAGCTTCGCTACGCATTGTCTGGGTTCTTGGCAGACATAAGAAAGCATTTACTGATGCAGAGGTTGTTAAAGAATGCATGATGTCTGCTTCTTCGGTTCTGTTTAGCAACAAAAAGTGTGTTGAACTGATTCAGCAGATACCATTATCAGACAGTGCTGCTAGTTGTTGTGCAGATGACCTTTCTGACAATGTCGGTGGTCAGTTAATTTCAGATCTTAAACAGGTTGAATTGTTTGCTCTCACATGCGATGAATCCACTGATAAAACTAACATGTCTCAACTCTGTGTGTTCACAAGATTTTTTGATGGCCATAATTCTGTTGAAGAGTTTCTGACATTACTACCGCTAGAAAAACAGACCTGCGGTGAGGACGTGTTTTCAGCATTATTGCAGTTTATGCACGCAGCTGGATTGGATGTAACAAAAATATTTTCCCTTACAACAGACGGGGCACCAGCAATGACTGGTAAAGATGCAGGACTTGTCACACGTATGAAGGCACTTCAGCCCAACCTTGTTGCTTATCACTGCATCATTCATCAGTCGGCCCTCTGTTCAAAACTTTGTGATGAACTGGCGGAAGTGATGTCTACTCTTGTGAAATTAGTGAATTTTTTACGATGTAATTCATCTGCAGCATCGTCGGTTTCGTTCTTTTCTTGAAGAGATGTCTGTAGAATTTGGAGATTTGCTGCTTCACAATGACGTCAGATGGTTATGCAAGGGCCGTGTGTTGGAAAGGTTCTGGAATCTCCGTGAAGATGTAGCGGACTTCCTGCAGTCCTTGAATACAAAGAAAGCTGCAGAATGTTTAACATTTATTCAAGACAGTGACAAGGTCGCACTGCTGGCGTTTCTTGTTGATATTATGGGACATATAAATACACTGAATTTGTCACTTCAGGGTGCAGACAAAACCGTTGTTGAATTGCAAGAAAAATGTTGTGCCTTTAAAACAAAACTAAGCATTTTCATCAATGACTTGGAAGGTGGCAAGATGCTGCATTTCCCAAACCTGAAGAGCTGCATGACAGCTGATCAACAGGCATGTTTTCAGTTGATTTCCACATTTCTACATCATTTGAAGGTTGAGTTTGATTAACGTTTTAAGGATTTCAGAAAACTGAAGCCTGTGTTTTTGTTTGTTGCTGATCCTTTCATTGTCCAGCCTGACAGTAAATGGACATCTGTGGCTGCCTCAATTTTTCCGAACTCAAACTCGTCACTGTTGCAAAAGGAAGCAGCTGATTTGCAAGCTTCTCACGTTTTGAAAGCAAAATTGAACGAAGTCGGCATAACAATTTTTTTGGTCAAAGTTTGTTCCAGATTCTCAGTATCCTGCTGCAAAGAAACTGGCGATTTCCGTGCTCACTATGTTTGGTTCAACATATTCTTGTGAGTGTGCATTCTCCACTATGAACACTATCAAAACGAAACATCGAAGTGTAATTACCGACCAGAACCTCAGGAATGCAATGAGAATTGCACTGACTGGTTACTCACCAAACTATGCTGCCATTATGAAATCGAAACAACAGTTTCACACTTAACACTGAGTGACAATCATTTACGTACCAAATGTTGTAATTGGTGTGATAATTGCAAGTAGTCATGTGACTTTTTTGAATTGTTTTCCATGTTTTGTGCATGTCTTGGTCTTCTGTAAAAATTTTATCATTTGCGTTGAATCTATTACTAGCCTCCTACAGACCTACACCTACAGTCCTACAGACCTACAAGGTAAACCTGGCTATAGCGGACCCCGATGGTTGGTGGCGAACTGAATGTGGACCAGCATTCAAAAACTTTAAGTACCCCTGATTTAAAGAGATACTGCCCCATCCGACAACTGTATTGTGGCACGTGGCAGAAAAAGCCAAAAGCTGAGAAAGGATACTTATATGATATGTTACAGACCTGGAATAATTATGGGTGTGCTGTCAAAACTAATTTTTAGACTGAAAATTTTAAGAAAATCTCTTTCATATCTGCTACTATCCATTATATTAATGACAGCTACATACATAATGACGGAACATGCTTTCAACACAATCTGCAGTACACACTAATCTGCTTCTTATCAGACTTTGAAGAGCCAAAATATCTCCACACAACTGAATTCCTCAGACCCTTCTTTTCATTAATGTCGTCTTTTGAGTGAGAGCAACATTTTGAAAGCATTTAACAAGCATAAGGTAACTCCATTGTGCATGTCTGCTGCTGCCAGCTGTTACTACACTCAGTACTGTGTGTATCAACCTAACCTAACCTAACCTAACCCAGCCACACGATTGGTTCCGCACAGTGCTATTCTCATTTTAATTGGCTTTTCATTTTGTCTGTCAAAAAATGGATGGAATGAGTTCTGTTGATTTTCTATCAACCATATCTTATATTACTATCAAGGAAAAGTTATTTGCGATAATTATCTTTATCGTTCAATAGCCCAGTCCTACCTACCATACCACTTTCTAAAGCCGATTAATTATGTGCTTTTTAAATGCTGACTCTTTAGTCATGAGTAGAGAATTTGCTTCTTTTGTGTATGACTGGCTTCCATAACTCCTTGCAGGGTTGGAACCACGAACACTACTTCTTTGTATTTGCTGGTTTAGTGTGGTTTTCACAAATAGATGTTTAGTCACACATTAATAAACAGGATGACTGGTTGAATTATTTGATCAATGAACCTCGAAAAGCATTTATTTCTCAGAAAAATTTGTTTTTTTGGAAATTCAACATGGCTTAACACAACTCACAAAGAGACAAAATGATGTACGCTTAGACAAAAGCTGTAACCCAGCAAGACAATAATATTGGCATATAAATTACTTAAGAATAAAATGCTGCACTTTCAGTCTTAGAATACATCTTGCATTGGTGGCAATTTTTGGAATGTCCCCCTCCATTACAAACATTGTCCTTAATACACCATATTCATTTATGTTTGGGCCAAAGAGAACATCAAATCAAAATTTTGTAAAAATTAGTTCAGCTATTTTTGCATAATTAGTGAGCAGATTACAATTTTATTTATAAACGTAACTTTTCAAGTTATCACATGTGAAGCCACACAAAATAATGATTTGCTTCAAGTGCAGTTTTAGACATGGTTACAAGCATCAGATTACGTGCTCTTTTGGCACATAGTATTCTAGCTCTGGAGCAAATAACACTTCACATCCATATAAGCTTCCCAAAATGCTTACTTCGCTTGTCAAATGAATAGTTGTTTCTTCTTGTGTATTAAAGAAGCCTTCACGTTATACATAAAGTAGATATGTTTATGAAAAAATAAAGCCCTGTAGTTTTTCTTTTTTTGTACAGTGTTTGTATATTACATGGTCGTTATTGGCCCTTTATAATGAGTAAGAAAAGCCATGAACTAAGAATTGCTGAATGTGTTGCAATTTAAAAAATTATATATTAAAGCCAATAAAATGCAAAATTAAAAAGGAAAGTTTACACTTCTCAAAACATCATATGCTTAGGAAAAACATAATATTTAAATGCATCAGCAATAATGGTGCAATATGCATCGCTAATCAGTCATCTTTATAGCCCACATATCAATAGGTTTAAAAAATCTGTATCTATCAGGCCTTACTTATTAAGTGTGACAATTTAATTCCCAGAATGGCTGTATAGTATATAGTTTCTCAGGGTCACCATGTTGTGTTATAGGTGACTCACAACATAGCTTAACAGTGATCGAAAAAAGTCTCAGTTTCTACTGTGAAGAAGAGACATTATACAGTCTGCAGTAGTCCACAACTACTATTTTGAGGCCCTACTTTATCCTTTTTTTTTTTTTTTATTATTTATTAATTTTATTACAATCAATACATAGCAATCAAGTTTTACAAAAAAAAGAATTATGTTAAGAACAGATCGATCCCCACCCCTGAGAGAGAGAGCAAGCCAAACGGTGTAAAATTTAAGGCTTGTAAAAATACCTAAATTAATAAATTCTCTGTGCTTTATAAACTTATTTTAAAATATTACTGATTAGATCCTGCCATGTTTTGAAAAAAGTCTGTACAGATCCTCCAACTGAGTATTTGATTTTTTCCAATTTTAAATAGTATAACACATCAGTTTCCCACTGACTTAAAAGAGGAGAGTTTGGGTTCTTCCAGTTTATCAGAATAAGTCTGCGTGCCAACAGTGTAGTGAATGCAATCACAATTTGTTTGTCCTTCTCCACTTTAAGCCCCTCTGGAAGAACCCCAAACACAGCTGTTAATGGGCAGTGTTGGGAAGGTTACTTTAAAAATGTAATTCGTTACAGTTACAAGTTACCCTGTTCAAAATGTAATAGTAGTGTAACTATTTTAATTACTTGTTCTGAGTAACGTAACTAATTACTTTTTAATTACTTTTTGATTACTTTTCCAATTTTTGGATGGGTATTCTGTACCCGTAGCCTGCTTGTATGTATCCATTTTCAATTTCAAACCTGACAGTAATAATCTTTATGGTGAAATCAAGTGTGAATCAGTCCATAGCCCTGTTGTTCAAGGTGACTGAATGCTGCCTGTATATAGGAAGAAAAAAAATCTTTGATGCATCATAGACCGAATAATGGACCAATATCTCTTACATCAATGAAGCAGAGAAAAAATAATCTGAAAGTTAATTATTGTGTCACATCCACTTATTGTTAGTTGCCAGACTATTACAGTCTATGTTGTACAGTATGTTGTATCAATTTTTTAAATTCTTTTCCAGCTGACAGCACTTGGGGGACATCAAACAACAGAGTTATGGGATAATTCACACAATTTCTTATTTAAAATAGTTAAACACTTTTTGATCCTCTTTTAATACACAAAGTAACATCAGAACTTTCATAAAGACACTATAATAACCACCACAAGGTCAGACTTCAAGATACATTTTACTGTTAAACATTTTTTTTAAATCACACATTTTGATTTCTTTTTAACATTGTAGGTATCAGAAACTACTTTAATAAGCAGCTCTTTTGGAATGTGTCTCTGTTAGCTTTTTGTCTACAATGAAAATTAAAATAAGAAACAATAAGCAGTACTTTAATAAGCAGCTCTTAACTCTTTTGGAATGTGTCTTTGTTAGCTTTTGTCTATAATAAAACTTAAATAAAAGTGTAACAACTGTAAAATAAATCGTAGCATTAAATGGTGGTTATTATTAATTAAAACTAAATTATGGGTAGACATTGACTATGGTGCACCACTATTGTGTTTACACTTTACAAAAAACATGTTACTTTTTACTAGACAAAACATTTTACAGTCTATTTTTCAATCACAAATGCTGAAGTAGCCGATCGCTTGCATTCAAGACAATACATGTAAAACTTGGACAATGCGTAGTCTTTGTTAAAATCTACCATTCCAGGCACATTTTAAATTACATATAGCAAGTCAGGCACGCTAATATCAAAACTGACAAAATGGGAGGGAAAGTGCGTTATATGGCTCAACAACCTCCTTAGCTAGCTATCTAGAGTAGCTAGCTTAAAGTGAACCGAAATAGGGAGCTAAAATAGCCATAGGCTACATCTGCATTTGGGCACATTAAAAGCGTGTGGCTGTGAAAAGTGTCGTGGCGTCTGTGACTGTGTGACAATGTGAAGGCTTCATTGCTAAAAAAAAACTTTCCGTTTGCTCTTACAAGCAGCACTTACCTCTAGATGTTTCCTGAGGTTGGACATTGAGGTTTTCGATGTGGACAACATCTTGATAGCCGGCAAACAAGCATTACATTGCACAGTTAGATTTATGCCCTTTTCCGCGACATATCTGAAATGTTTTCTAAATTTCCAGCTGTGAAATGCAGTTTTATTAGACATTGCTAGTAGTAGTTTGAAACTCAGATCACAACATGCCCAGGCATCTGCTATCAGACTGAGGTGATGGCGCTGGCGCTGCAATTATAGACGTGATAGGAGAGCCTATCAGAAATAATTATTGTCTGTGGGAGGGAATGGAAAAGGACGATGTTTATAGGCCTAATGAAAGCGTTGAAACAGGCAAAAAATATTATTTCATATTTCATAAAGGCTTTGCTGACATTTTTAATATGTAACTTAAATTGTAATTCTGAAAAATTACACAAGTAACTGTAATTGAATTACACATTTTTATACAGTAACTGTAATGTATTACCGTTACATTTATTTTGTAATTTAATTACGTAACGCCGTTACATGTATTTCGTTACTCCCCAACACTGTTAATGGGTTAGGAGGGATTGTGAGTCCAAGGCTGTCTGAGAGGTAATTAAAAATTTTTGTCCAGAATAATGCTAATTTGGTGCAGGCCCAGAACATGTGACCCAGTGAGGCTGGGGCTTGGTTGCAACGTTCGCAGGTTGGATCATGCCCTGGAAACATTTTGGAGAGTTTTAGTCGAGACAGATGTGCTCGATATATAATTTTGAGTTGTATAATTGTATGCTTTGCGCATATGGAGCTCGAGTGAATTCTCTGCATTGCTACTTTATCCTTTAAAGAACAGCTTTCTTACTGCCACTCGCCCTGTCAAGCCTGCAGCACAAAGTCTTCTCTTCACAATAGAAACTGTGATTTGCTTTTTTCTAGCACTGTTAAGCTGTCCTTGAAGATGTTGTGCTGTGAGGTACCCATCATGCAAGCTGGTGACCCTCAGAAACATGTCTTCTGATTGGGGGCGGACTCTGGGTCTGCCAGATCTCTTCCTATCAGAGTTTACTCCAGTTTCCAATCGTCTTTGGATTGGGTAGGACACCATACTCACTGACATTTTGATATTTTTTTGTGCAATTTCTCTAAGTAAAAGGCCAGCACTTCTAATGGTAATAATGTTCTGCCTCATTTTATTTAATTGCCTTTTTCTTGTCATTATCACTGAAACATTGTCCAAGTAGTACTCTGCTGAAAGACAGACAGAGGCTTTATAAGTAATCAACAGAGGTTGGGGCAACTGTGCAAAGTGTTGCTTCAACTTGCAAGGCTTACTTTAGGTTGTAACCTAGCAGTTGTTACCTGAAGAAGTCTCATTTGCAATATTCTGATATTTCCATTTTTTACATTTTGCTAATCTAAATTTTAAATTTAAACCTCAGACAGCTTACTGCTTAACTTTTCATCATTCATTGCATTTCAACTGATTACATTTGAAGAAAAACTGGAAAAACGTAGGTGTTCTAAAACTTTTCACCGGTAGTGTATGCAAGCATGTATGCTGCAGAACTTCATTGCCTGGCAGAGTAGCATCTCACCTTAGACATCGACACCTATCTAGACTATCTAGCTGCATCTCGAAACTGAGAGCGCAACATCACGTGTGGCATCATAGCACCTCTCAGGCGCCGGCTTCTGAGAGGGTAGCCTCTATTAGCTGGTAAATGGAATGACATGATTTCTGTTACAATATAGTACAGGCAATATGAAAAACCAAAGGTTCAGCCAATTATCTTACCAATAAGCCAGCCACCATGTATAATACCATGACATCTGTCAAAAGTCCTTTGCCTGAAATAAATGACCCAGGCCAATGAGCCACATTTCTCCATATCATCTTGGTATCATAGATGACTTGTGCATTAATGGAATGTCACTGCTCACTTTTTAAAAAAAAAAAAAAAAAAGCAGCTTTATTCGCATTAGGTGCCCTTACTGAAATATGTAGTAAATTGGTAAATTGCTCCAATTCATTTAGGAGAACCTGACACTGCTGCAAAGTGCCATTTTATGCTGGCAAAAACAGGTTATGTTTTATGTATGTGCACCCATACCATATGAAAGTTGGAAGTAGTGCCTTACCGTTTAGTTAATGGCTTCTAGCACAGTGGGTATAACAGTGTGAAGCTTGCTCAAGATATTCCTGACCTGTCGTCAACCAGTTCTCTTAGAAGTGACAACAGGTAGTCGATAAAAAACGGACCAAAAAAGTTCTTCAGTACAAATTTGCAATATTGGCCCTCTAAAAAAGGAACTAAAATAGAGTCGGGTGCATCATATTCACCACTTTTAAGGTGTAACATTTTTCACATCAACACACATAATAATGGCTCAATAATATATATTATTATGCACGTGAGTCGTGATTTAGTAGGTTAACTGCACTTCCTTATTTGATCAAGGCTGTCGTTATTTTCTAGCTTACAACCATTTCAGTCCAGGCACAGGGTGGTGGGTTACCTGCAACTTTTCACAGCAATGTTAATTTGTAATATTTTATTGTACATGAGTGAATAGCACTCTTCTACCACAATATAAACACAACTGGCATCTTGGAAGAGAATATTTTAGTAAATATATGATATTCTTAAGGATTATGTCATGTTGATTCCAATTAGAAGCCAGAGTACATATTGGTTAATAGTAAGCATCTTATTTTTATAAGGTTCCTCTTTTGCCCTTTTTTCTGACTACACAATATGAGATTTGTTTGAAATGAAGTATAGCCCTTGGATTTTGAAAAGTTAAGGTGATCTGCTGTGGTGACCTCTAATGGAAGCAGCCAAAAGAAGAAGATCCATTTCCTAAGGCTGAACCTTTGAAAGTTTGTGACAGGAGCACTGCTGTCATATGATTCAAGCCATCATATATGATCAACAAGCTGTTGAATATTTTAGGCAATTTTCTCAGCAGAACCAAGGACGATCAGTTATGAAGAGTTACTTGTTGCATTATTGTACATTTCTATTTCCAAGCTGGATATTTCATGAAATTACTCAGCACTACTTCAGCATTTGCTAGATCCTTTGGGCTGAGTAGCACAGTAAACATTCTAATGTTACTGTGCTTTCTCACATTTTCAATCCTAAAATTAGTTTGTTTTAGGAGGTGGTTGATTGTGTGGTGGGTGCAGCAACACACCGTACCAGTACATGCTCCCCAACCTTATATGTGGTTTCTTGATACTCTTTGCATATAGCACACCACATTCCCTATCTTGGTTGTGATGTTGTACACTCCCTACAGTCATCACTACTTGGCAGAATATCCTCTGTATTTAATCTGCTGAAAAATTCTTTCAGTTATTTAAACGTCATTTTCTTTTTTTTTCCTATAATGCTGCTTGTGATTAGGAGTCATTTCACTTGAAACTAGTAGAGAAGCACTTGTAGAATGGTTCACCTTTTTTAGTATACATTAAATATTACCTTATTTATATCGCAGTTAACGAGCAGATACAATAAGCTTTTGGCATTTTGTCCCTCAATGCCCTAGACATTTTTTTCTAACTATGTGGAAATGGATATATACTGCTGTGTATCCAAAATGGTGAATTTCGAGGGAAGACTAGTAACTTGGAGGCCAGAATGATGAACGACGACTGAATACGATGCAACAGCTCATCAACGCACAAAGAATACATGCAAAAATATTTGTAGTGCATCTGTTGATTGTGTAGGTCATCCACTTAACAGATTAGTATCAACCTCCCTTTGCCACTTTTGGCTATTAGGTCCAACACACCACCATCTCCTTTTTTCCTCTTAATGCCAATAATAACTGTCACAACTCCTCTTCCATCAGAAGTCTCTCACTTCCTCTGCTTTGATACTGTTAGGCATGCAACACTGACACCTACTGACTCAGCACAATTACATTCCTATTTGCATGCAAGCAGTGCTTGAAGCTGAAACAAATTACTGGCAATATTTTGTTTAGTCAGTGTCTTTTTCCTCCCAATTTTTTATTACTTATACACAACACTTCTCCTTGGAGCACGAGTATTAATATATGATATCAAAGAGAGGTCCTCTTGAATATAATCTCTTGAGCTCAGTGATACATTAACATTTGATCAAAGGTTGGGGGTACCCTTTAAGATTCAAGCATCGCTGGTACAGGCCCACTTCAAAGCACTGCCACACCTTTACTTTCCTGGTCCAGTGCCCAAATCTCACTGTGTAGGTTATGTAAAATAAAACATCACAAGGATAGGCTCCAGTTTCCCCACAATCCTACCCTTGATAAGTGGGAAAGGAAAACAGATAGTGAATGAAAATTATTGTAACATTGCTGAAAAGTTGCATTAGCCTGGTGAACAGTCAGCCACATTATGGACTGACATTCCAAAATTCGAATGAGCAGTTTCAGGGGACCATTTAAAAGGAATAAATCTGCCAAACTTGTATGGCCACAGTGAGTGAACATTTTAAGGATAGTGAGCTACCTAAAAGATGTAAAGGATGAAAAACCATGGGCACTCAGATTCAGCAAGCACAACAGCAGCATAGTGCCTCAAAAAACCTGTGTTCTTCCCATTCAAACTTCTGTGCATGACGCACTGATCAGGTTGCCTTCCCTCAGCTTCAGCGCACTCCTGCTATACATAGAACTATAGAGGAATCTCATACACCTCCTGCTATGAAGTGCCTGACAACTTTCTTGTGAGGTGCACAAGATTAAAAATATCATCAACCGTCAGTTCTGCCCAAGTTTGTAGTGCACTAGAGCTGTTAATTATGCAGTGCTTGCAAATTGCATGTGCAATATTAAAATCTTCAGTTAACATTATAAAAACAAAAATGAACAAAAAGCTTGGCTTAAACTTCAAAAAACTATTTGTGAATCTCTGCAGCAGAGTCGACTATGATTTGTTGCGAGTGCATTAATAAAATGCAGTTTTTTTGTTTTTTTTTAAATTCATCACAAAGCTTACAACTGCAAAAATTTCCAGAATCAGTCAATAGCACAGGAGCAGGGTATAGTTATCAAATATGCCTACAAGTCTAATTAATCAGTTGACAGAATCTGTATTTCTGGCATTTATTCTACAATCACACAGGTTCCCCGTCAGTAGACTGTTAATCAGAGGCATTACATTGAACGGCTGAGGTGTTTACAAGAAAGTATCTGTGGGGAAAAAAATACTTCTGGAGATGTGGCAAATACAAACACTGTGTCGTTATTCAAAAAGTTTTTGATCAAAAACAATATGGATGTTGCTTCCCACCTCATGAATTTGCTGGATCTTGCTCCCAAGGACATCTTTTTGTTCACAAAATTAAAAGTGAGGCTGTAGCTAAGACAATTTTCTACCACAGAAGAAATCCAGGTAAAAATGCAGGAGGTATGGTAACAAAAGATTAGTAGTGGGAAATGCTAAAGGAATGGAAGCAGTGTTGAGACAACAGTACTGCATAGCAAATAAGAGTATTTTGAAGGTGATTGGAAGGTAACTTCTATTAGTTGTATAATAAAGGATTATTTAACAATTCTGGAAAAGAATTCTCACATCTACTCAAGGCACAGAAAAAAAAACCTAGATAGATTTCCTTAATATACGGATGATATATCACAATGTAAAATATTTCAGTAGTTTTCAATACTGATTTTTCCCTCTGTTCCAGTGGTGGACCTACATTTTTTGTGCCCTGAACCTTGAACTGTTATGGGGTCCCATCACAACCAGCAACAAGGTCATGGTTCACTATTAACTTCTTCAATAGAGTTGTTCCATGATATATCACCACAAATGTTATCTTTTTGATACATTAATGACCTTTTAATTTGTAACTATTATTTTGCATAGAATTACACTATATGATATATTATTTAAAAAAAAAAACTTCTTATACAGTAGACTCCCAAAATGTTTAAGCAATGTGGACTAAAGTTTAAGCATCATTAGTTTCATGGTACATCTTCCACTGCTCATCTCTACTTACTTTACAGTAGTACACTTCAGCTTAAGGACACAAAGATGTGCCTCTTGTCTTGCAAGAAATCATGTGTTCAGTTATTTACTGATCTCATGTCAGTCTAACCTTGCCATCTGTGAAGTACTACTGGCTGAACCTACAGCTCTGTTTTTGGTTCTATGGAAAGACTTTTCACAATTCAGAAAAAAACATACAAAAATGCAAAGACTCTAATTCCGAAGAAATACTAAAGATCGTTATGACAGAATGGTCTACTGATGGAACAAAGGCTGTTATAACAAGCAGAGTGCAATCTCACTAGTTTCAAAGGCAGGCATGCTACTTAAATACAAGATGCAATTCAATTCAAAAAATTAAATTTCCTTAAGTCGATTATGGCCAGCAATGAAGTAGTGCCACAGGAAGTTCAATGTGTAGATTGGCATGGAGGAATGTATTCTTTAATACATGCCATTTAAGTATTTAATCTTTGTACTAAAACAAAAACATTACGAATTCTATTTATTGGCAGCTGACTCAATTCATTACATTTTAAAACTCATTTATTCAGGAAGGCATTTAATCCATAGGATGCGTTTGTTTCAGAAATCATGTTAGTTGTTCAGGGTTTTCTTGTAGTATTCCATAAACTTTGTATCTGTACGGTGGTTATCGTCTGGCTGCCTGGTTTATTAATTAAATTCAAACCTTCATGTCTCCTGCATTTGTGGTTATTTAGTGTTTTGGCGCATACTATTTGTTGCTAATGTTATATGTGCTGTGTTGTTCATTTCGAATTTCTATGATGCGATTTGTGCACGGGACAGGGGCTATATAAATAAAATGTTTTGTTATTATTCACCCGGAGGTTTTAATGAGATTGGTCAAAACCATGAAAACTTTGTACAAAACTTCGAAAGTATACGTTAACAAATTGTTCAGAGTGCTGAACTTTACTGGAAAGACGGGTTTATAGGAAATCACAATGTTAGCAATTATTACAAGAAACGGTAAAGCAAATAAAATATAAAGAAACTGACTATAAGTCCAATTTATAGCAAAATACCTAGAGGCCATGCAGGCACTAACAAGACATATAGGAAATTTGACATCTTAAGAGAAAAAATGTAAAGTTTCCCCTTCTACCATTCTCCAAACACAACGAATTTTATTCTAACTTAAGTACAAGAAAGTTAAGGGCCTATAGAGACTTCCAAATAATTATGACATGCTATAATGAATAAACAATCTCGAAAAGCAAACTACATTCTACTCTGGAAACCTGTCAATGGGAATTGCCTGTAACTCGCTTTCACGTGGATGCGGAAATGTATGAATGTAAAGAAGATGCCGATTTTCTTCGCGGAATAAAAGAACCCGCCGAGTCATTGGATATGCTTTGCCCTTCATATATAATTATATATATATTTATGTTCATGTTTTAAAAAGTATTTCTACATCTGTATACAAAAGTCTTAAAGAAACTTTAGGTAACCCACTGCAAGTCGTTGTGACTCAGCTAAATCCACTAACACGCGCAAACTGGGCAACCGCTCTGCTCACCTGCTGAGGTTATCATGTTTGGCTTCTGTTTTTGAGTTCCAATCTTTTTCCTCGATAATGCCGATATCCTCTTTAAGTAAACAAAAATGACAAATTAAAGGGAGCAAGTTGTTTAAAATGAGGGTTCTGCACCCTTAGCTCTTCGCTATATTGCCTCCTAAGGCTAGTGAAACAATTTTGATTCACAAAGAAAACTTACTCTGAAAACCTCCTCCGAGAACCCACTAGGGTGTCTCAAATCAATCCTCAACCAAATAGATCGGGAAAAGGGGACTTTGAAAATACGCGATATAAAATAAATACAGAAGAAAACGTTTATTTAGAAACATGTGCACTAAGGAGGCAAACGACTAATGAAAAAAATGTTGATTTATAAAATGGCGTTGTTTTTGATCAGGCAGAAAATGCAGAGCCACAGTAACATACGTCACCGCATTGTAGACCCGCAGTTACAGACTCGGAAGTGACGTCTCTGTCGTTTCAGGACTGACTTCGTAAAATTACGCCTGGAAGGTTTCGGCACGTCCTGGCAAAGCCCGGAAAAAAAACGTCGGGTGAAGGACCCGTTCAGAAATTAAGCGATAAAAATGAGAAGGAAAAAGGTACATCAAACCAAATAATACGCATCATTGTGAAGTTCAGAGGGTTTCTGCCATCACGTCGTGTCATACATCAAACTAAACAATACGGATCGTTTCGGCGAAATACACCATTAACATTTACGTTGTGTTCGGGTCTGTGGGAACCATTTAACGTGTCGACAAAATTAAAATCATCAAGATCTGTGTTAATTGAAAACAGTTTTCGTTTACATTCATGAAGCGAAATATACAATATAACTACAATGTTTGCACCACGTTAGAGTTTAGTAAAACGTTAATAATAAAAGTGATTACGTTTTTTAAAATGTACTATGCATGTGTGCAATATTGTTCTAAACCATTTTAGAATGAACATTTAAGCCAATCTAACATGTATGTGAAGAAAACGTCCATACATATTCTATAGGGTGGTCCAGATCTAATTATGCAATTTTCATTACGCTATAACGTATTAAGTTTATTACATAGAAAATCACCCGAAAAATCCCGGACCATCGAGAAGTGTGCGAACTGACGACTTGAAGAATTGTCTTTGCGCCGAACTGGAATCGTCCACGCATAAATCGAAGTCATCCAGACGATCTGGACCTGCATAATGAGATCCGGACCACCCTGTACACTGAAATATGCTATATATTAATTGCCTTATATAGAACTGCTCTAGTTTTTGTCACTTATTATTATAAACGATGGGCCATCAAAAGAAAAAATATAAAAATACTAATAAGAACACTATTTATTTATATAGCACCCTTCCTATGCCCAAAATTCAGAAAGAACAACAGGACCTATATAACTTTGGCAACAAATAATATCTTCTCTAAATAAAGATAAATACAGGATATACAAAACATTCAAACAATAAAATACAATAATTCAGACTAAAATACAACATGTAATACTACAAAAAAATCTTAAACAAATAGCATAAATTGTGATAAAAATGCAAACCCTGAACACCTGGACAGATAAAGGGGCCAAACTGAAAGAAGGGGCACAATGCCAGGCCTGTTTAATGTCTTCCTAAACAAATGAGTTAAAAACAAATGAATGGAGTCAGCTGATCTCATTAATTTTGGGAGGTCATTCCACAGGCTGGACGCTATACAGCTGAAGATCCTGCTGTCGCCCATCAGAGTGCAGGTTAGTGAGAGGCACAGAATGAGAGGACCTTAGTGGGCAGGTTAATAACAGATTTTGATGTTCAATCCTGTAAGACACAGGGAGCAGTGAAGGTGTAGCAGGATGGCTGTGATGTGCTCGCTGTTGCCAGTCTGTGTCAGGACTGTTGCAGTTGAGTTTTGAATCAGCTGGAGCTGTGATATAAGATTATATTATTATAAAATTAAGATAATTATTATACTATAAATTAAGGCACAAGGGTTGCCCTGGGCATGACATAAGCTACATAGTGTCTGACAATGGGTCCAAGGATTTCATCCCGATACCCAATGGCAGTCAAGGTGCCATTGTCTATCCTGTAGAGGTCTGTGCGCCCCTCTGTGTATATGCCTCACCAGACTGACCATCACTGACTCCACACCAAACCGGTCATGCTGAACGATGTTACGGGCAGCATAACGTTCTCTACGGCTTCTAAAGACCCTTTTACATCTGTCACATGTGCTCAGGGTGAACTTGCTCTCATCTGTGAAAAGCACAGGGTGCCAGTGGTGGACCTGACAATTCTGGTATTCTATGGCAAATGCCAATGAAGCTCCATTGGGCACACTAGAGAACGTAGAGTAACTGCCTGTCTCCTGGAATCTCCTCAGTGCCATTGAGACTGTGCTGGGAGACACAGAAAACCTTCTGTTAATGCCACATATTGATGTAACGTCCTGGAGAAGTTGGACTACCTGTGCCACCTCTGTAGTGTCCAGGTATCGCCTCAGGCTACCGGTAGTGACACTGACCATAGCCAAATGCAAAACGAGTGACAAAACAGATGAGGATGGAAAAATGTCAGTGGCCTCCCTCCAGCTGTTAAACCATTCATTGCTGTTTTGGGGGTCATCTCATTTTTTCCCCTCTAGTGCACCAAAGCAGCTGAAACTCATAAGAGCCCCTCTGCTACTTCACTGACCTGATCAATAGCCCAGAAGTTTAATTGACTTGATGCTATACTCGGATTAAAAAGGTTTCCTTTAATTTATTTGAGCAGTGTATCTTAATGTAATATTGTGGTTTTATAAGTCACTACACACATTACTGAAATACACTCAATGATAGTTTTGGATAGCCCCACACTTCAGGACTTTTTTTTTTTTAAAATCAGATGGTCACTTTATTTTAACAAGCAATGTAAATAACCTGTTTACTGTTTACCCTCAGATCACATTCTATTTGTTTATCAAGCAGAACTGGATATTTTCATTTTCTATACAATACTATAATAACTGTACAGTTCAGCAGGCTAAAATAACACAGTGAGACACACAAACACACTCACTATGCATACATACTACAGGTGCTTTCATTGGTTTTCCTGTGGATTGGACTGTTGAATCGACACAATGGTTGTACAAGCTGGGGTCTTTGGTACATGTTGTCCCAGTAGAATGCGAGGTGTCACCAATGATTTACCCTGCTCCTCAAGAAGGCTCTGTCTCCTTCTCCCTGTTCCAGTCTCAGTTCAAGGTTGTCGAGATGACAAAAGTATTTTTTTCTGAGATGTTGAATATGTTGAAAAAATTTTCTCTGGCCAGCATCCAGCTTAATGTTTTGTCTAAATTCTCCACTCCTCTTTTTATAGCATTATAGTCCATTATCATTTCTGGCAATGGAATCTCCTATCCCTATTCAGGTCACATTGTGCACCAAGGATGTGTCATTAGTTTAGACAGACTTCAATGTTTTCACTGGTCTGTGTGGCCAGCAGTTGAGATGGGAGCTCTGGATTATTTTTTCTTATTGTGCTAAGCATTGTTACCTTCCTCTTGAGGAGCTACTGTCCCAGTTTGTGCAAAAGTTATTGCATATGGTGTTGTGGCCATGCAGCTTATGTCATGTCCAGGGTAACCCTCATGCCTTAATTTCTCACAGGAGTTCCTCCATCGGACTTCCCTTTGTTAATGAAATGACATCTTCTGCTCTTCTGTATCTCTATGCTTCCCCTTGAGCATGTTATTCATATCTTTGGACTGACTTAGCTTTTTATGCAGATGATGCTTAGATCTATTTCAGTGTTAAAAGTGACACTTCATCACAGCTTTCTCAGCTCACAACTGGCCTCAGTGAAATTAAATTAAAATTAAAACCTGAACAGAGCAAAACTGTTTAAGATTAAATTGCAACATAACTGAACTCCTTCAAAGTGGCACTAAAGTGTAACGTATGAAAACAAGCTCCTCTTCAACCATTCTAGGTGATGATCTAATCAGACCTTCTTTTACTGCAAAGAATCTTGGTGTCACTTTGATTCCTCCTTTTCTTATTTCACCCATGTAAGCCACACTAAGAAACTTCCATGTCACATTTCTTATGCTTGCTCATTCCTCTCCTTTTCTGATGCTGGGAATCTTGTCCCTGCCTTTATCACACCCCGCATTGATTATTGTAAGTCACTACTGGCAGGTGCCATTTCTAATCTTATATTACAGCTTCAGCTGATTCAAAACTCAACTGCAACAAGTCCTGACACGGACCAGCAGCAGTGAGCACATCACAGCCATCCTGCTGCACCTTCACTGCTCCCTGTGTCTTACAAGATTGAACATCAAATTCTGTTATTAACCTGTCCACTAAGGGCCTCTGATTCTGTGCCCCACACTAATCTGCACTCTGTGGGTGATAGCAGGGCCTTCAGCTGTATAGTGCCCAGCATATGGAATGACCTCCCAAAATTAATGATATCAGCTGACTCCACTCATTTGTTTTTAACTCATTTGCTTAGGAAGACATTAAACAGACCTGACATTTTGTCCCTTCTTTCAGTTTGCCACCTCTGTTCAGGTACTCGGTTTTAATTTTTATCACAATTTATGTTATTTGTTCAAGAATTTTTTGTAGTATTATATGTTGTATTTTGGTCTGCATTATTGTCTTTTATTCTATTTGAATTTTTTGTAAATCCTGTATTTATCTTGGGCAGCACGGTGATGTAGTGGGTAGCACTGTTGCCTCACAGTTAGGAGACCCGGGTTCGCTTCCCGGGTCCTCCCTTCGTGGAGTTTGCATGTTCTCCCCGTGTCTGCGTGGGTTTCCCCCTGGTACTTCGGTTTCCTCCCACAGTCCAAAGACATGCAGGTTAGGTGCCTTGGCGATTCTAAATTCTGCTGTGGGTGTATGTTTGTGGTGCCCTGCCCGGGGTTTGTTTCCTGCCTTGCGCCCTGTGTTGGCTGGGATTGGCTCCAGCAGACCCCTGTGACCCTGTAGTTAGGATATAGTGGGTTGGATAATGGATGGATGGATGTATTTATCTTTATTTAGTGAAAATATTATTTGTAGCCAATGTTATATAGGTCCTGTTGTTCTTTCTGAATTTTGGGCATAGGAAGAGTGCTATATAAATAAATTGTGTTATTAGTATTTTTATTCTTTTTCTTTTGATGGCCCATCGTTTATAAGTGACAAAAACTTGAGTAGTTCTATACAATGCAAGTAATATATAGCATAATTCAGTGTAGAATATGTATTGCCGTTTTCTTCACTGGCTTAAATGTTAATTCTAAATTGGTTTAGAACAATATTGCACACATGCATAGTACACTTTAAAAAACATAATCACTTTTATTATTAACGTTTTACTAAACTCTAACGTGGTGTAAACATTATAATTACATTGTTTAATTCCTTTCATGAATGTAAACGAAAAACTATTTTCAATTAACACAGATCTTGAAGATTTTAATTTCGACATGTTAAATGGTTCCCACAGACCCAAACACAACTTATATGTTAATATTTCACAGAAACGATCCGTATTGTTTAGTTTGATGTATGACACAACATGATGGCAAAAACCCTCTGAACTTCACAACGATGCGTATTATTTGGGTTGATGTACTTTTTTTCCTTCTCATTTTTATCACTTAATTTCTGAACAGGTCCTTCACCTGAAGTTTCTTTCCGGGCTTTGCTGAGACCTGCTGAAACCTTCCAAACGTAATTTTACGAAATCAGTCCTGAAACAACAGAGACGTCACTTCAGTGTCTGTAACTGCAGTCCTCCTGGGATGACTTTGCAGATTCTTGGACTAAATGAATAAAGTTCTCAAACAATTATCCATCTATTTCCCAGACACACTCTCCTAACAGCACTGTACACAAAGCAGGAACCAGTGCTGGATGGGAAATCCATTGAATGCATGGCGCAACTACTTGTCCAGGTTAGAAATGATAAACTATCCTGTATATCCTACTATGGGTATATTTTGGATATAGTTGGAATCTATGTGAGCATAAAGAGAACATACTAGCCCCCATGCCACTAAAGCTGTAACATACACTGTATAATCACATCAGTGGTTACATTTTTAATGGATTATATGCATTTGAAAATAACTTTCTTAACCGTGCTTAATCCAATTCAGACTCATGAGGCCATACGCTTTCCCAGGAACATTAATGATAAGACAAGAACTACAGACAAACAAGGTATCAATCTCTTTGCAGGGGCCATGTATGTACACCCACACACACAGGATCACATTAGTGCTGTAGCAATTACCCTAACATGCAGTACCCTGGGGTGGTGCAAACTTCACACTGCACATATAAAGTAACTATGTGCAGAATTCAAACAGAGGATGCCAAATCAGTGAGGTAGCATCTGTAAGCAATCTTAGAAGGATGTGCAGCAGGTTAGGGTGATAAAAGATAAACATGGAAATATATTCACAAGCAAGGGGAGTGTGTTAAACAGATGGAAAGAGTACTTTGAGAGGTTGATGAATGAAGAGAATGAGAGATAGATAAAGTTGGATAATGTGGAGATAGTAAATCAGAAAGTGCAACAAATTAGCAAGCAGGAAGCAAGGACAGCTATGAAGAGGATGAAGAATGGAAAGGCTGTTGGTCCAGATGACATACCTGTGGAACCATGGATGAGCTAGGGGAGATAGCAGTAGAGTTTTTAACCAGATTGTTTAATGGAATTTTGGAAAGTGAAAGGATGACTGAGGAGTGGAGAAGTGTACTGGTACCGATTTTTAAAAATAAGGGGGATATGCAGAATTGTAGTAACTAACTGTGGGTGACATTGCTGAGCCACAGCATGAAGTTATGGGAAAGAGTAGTGGAAGCTAGGTTGAGAAGGGAGGTGATGATTACCGAGCAGCAGTATGGTTTCATGCTAGGAAAGAGCAACACAGATGCAATGTTTGCTTGGAGGGTGTTGATGGAGAAGTTTAGAGAGGCCAGAAGGAGTTGCATTGCATGTTTGTGTCCCTAGAGAAAGTATATGACAGTGTGCCTGCAGGGGAGTTTTGGTATTCTATGAGGAAGTCGGGAGTGGCAGAGAAGTATGTAAGAGTTGTACAGGATATGTACAAGGGAAGTGTGACAGTGGTGGGGTCTGCGGAAGGAGTGACGGATGCATTCAATGTAGAGATGGTATTACATCAGGGATTGGCTCTGACTCCTTTCTTATTTGTAATGGTGATGGATAGGTTGTCAGACGAGATTAGACAGGAGTCCCCATGGACTATGATATATGCTGATGACACTGTGATCTGTAGCGAGTGTAGGGAGCTGGTTGAGGAGTCACTTGAGAGGTGGAGATATGTTCCAGAGAGGAGAGGAATGAAGGTCAGTAGGAACAAGACAGAATACATGTGGAACTCCATTAGTGACTGTGTGATAAGTGTCTGGTCACACTTATAGGTAATCTAATTTAGACATCATTTACCTCTCCGACTATGCCACCCAGTTTTATTAAGAGACTGGGAACTCCTAAAATTTACCAATAATAGCACACAGGTTTCTTTAAATTGGGCGGTAAGTAAACACACAATGAAAGACACAACAGCAATTTTAGGAAGCAACAGTAACATCTATTACACTAGACAATAATAAGTACATGAAAAAGATAAATGAACATAAACAAAATCTAGCAATATCAAGAACGAATTTCCTTTTTTTAAAAGGAAAACACACAGTCCACACTCTAAAAGTCTGTAAAAAAAAACAGAATTGGAGGGTACAACCTTTAGTGGTGCAGAATCCAGTTAGCGTACTGTGTTATTCCAACACTTAATCGTTCAACTGTCCATGGATGTACTCTGTTCATAGGACACTCGTTTCACAACAGAAGTTTTTTCCAATCGTGGAATCCCTGTCAGCATCTCCCTGTTGTTCGTTTTCTCCCCTCTGGGCTCCTTGTGTTACTGTGACCTAGGCACGCCTCACTTCTCGTCTGCTAGCTTTGTTTGGTCCTTTCATGCAGCTTCCCTCTCTCACTGGACCCAATACCAACGTCTCCTTGTGGAGCTGTTTCTTCCTCCCTGGAAGTAAGCGTTGCCTTCCTTGTGCCTCACGTTGTGCCAGCCAGGTACCCTCGTCTGCCTACGAGCCCATGTGTTCTGTCCGAGTGTCTTGGCAGCGTTCTCAGTGGACCGTCCCTCCACTTTTTTTGCCTTCTCCTGGCCAGAGCTTAAATCTGCTTCAGTCCCTGCAATTATCAGTTCTGGACCATCAGATGAAACAAAGGCACATCTACATTTCCTGGGTTTAACACTTAATGAAAAAACAAATTAACAAAATTTATTGTTACCAATCATGAATAAGTACAGATATGCTGATTATAAATTAATAGCATCAGACATGTAATACCCAAGTCAGGTAAATACACACATCCTCCAAGGGAGGAGAAGGTCTATTATCACAACTTTGTATTGTTTGTATACTCAACCAGCCAGACTTCAAAGCGGTGACTCCTTTGACAGACAACAATACCTACATCCTGCAGACAGCCATGACACAATCAGTAACTGGATTATCCAGGAAATTGAAAAACAAGTTCCCCCTTCTAACAGCTGTGTTATTTTTTTCTCTTATTTTTTATCATCCCGAAGTATCTTGTATTTACCCAACCCAAAGAGGTTCCATTACAGTATATGCAAGCATACTGTATATAAACATGAGCAGCATGAAAGGGGCTCAGAAAGAAACGGAAAAGAAAGCTAAACTTCATCCAAGCCTAGACAGGCATCATGCCCAAGTTCAAGGTATGGCCTTTCAGAGACTGACCTGGAAGAGCCAGGCGAAAGCAGAGATTTCCCGGGACCTGGTGCGGCTGCATCATCTCCAGCAAAGAACATTAAGTGGGAGCAAATATGCAAGTGATTCAGGTCACAATAGCTCGTCAATTCCAGAAGATTCATTGAAACTGAAAATGGCCTTGCCTTCCGCGTTGTCATCTACTCCTCGCAAGACATGAAAATTGACTTTAACTAGGCTTGCCACTTCACCTGTGGAGCACGAAGACCGAAACGATCTGTCCAAACTAAAGGTTATGATCGCTGCAATGGCCACCACTCAAAACATAAAGGAGCTCAAGAAAGATATGAAGAAAGAAATAAATGATATAAGGAAGGAAATAAACAATAAAAGAAAAGAAATAAAGGACATACACAAGACAAATGAGAAGGTGCTGCAGGATATTAAAGACCAGGAGAAACGTGTAAATAATCACTTTGAGGCCGCCTTTAAAGGTATGGTAGAAAAAACTGAGGAACAAATTCAGGAAAATACAGTGTACATCTAAGTTTGAGAATAAACTGAGAGCACTCAGAAGACATTAAGCAAATGTTCACAACTCAAATTGAAATAGCCGAACAACTGACATCTACTGCTGACGGAAAAGCAACGGCTGCAAATTCCGAATGCACTAGAAGATGGATGGAGAAGGAATAATATTAGAATCAAAGGACTTCCTGAGAATCTTGAAAGTCCAAACACAGTGAAATTCGTAGCTGAACTATTCTCTAAAATAATTGGAGAGGACTTCAAATCAGACACCGAGATAGCAGCAGCTTACCGTATACAGGGATCAAATACGTCTAAACCTAGAACTCTTATTGTGCGTTTCGAAAATTACAATCTAAATTACATATAATGTTACTTCTCAGACAGAAACAACAGATAAGAGATTATATTTGAAAATAACCACATTCATATTTCCCCTGATTTCTCACCCTCAACAACTACTAAAGGTGCCACTTTTGACAACATTAAACAGCATTTATGGAAAGCCCAGATACAGATACAGCCTCTTGTATCCTGCCAAACTGAAAGTGGATAGTCAAGGCAAGCTCTACTTTTTACCTCTACAAAGGAAGCAGAAAAACATCTAAGAAAACTGATCCCAACACTTTTTTGAAATACGATCGGGAATCGCATCCTGTCATGGCATGGCAAAGAAAATCTTACCGGCTGTTTGATCCACTTGCAATGATACTGGTACCGTAATTATACATATTTTTCCTTCTCAGCCACTTTTTGTTTATGCTTTAATTACAATTATATGCGTAGATGTATGTAGGTGTAATATTTATTTATTTTTAAAAGAGACTGTTTAACATCATAGCCTTGGTTTATTGTATTAGGGCGTACTATGCTTATCCAGGACTACGTTTTAACATCATTCCCTAGGTTTACTATCTCAAGATTGTTTAAGATTATATTTTATGCTTATAGTATTTGGACTGTATTATCAATTGATATCTCAATTTTAATCCTCATACGCTACTGCTGAGTGGCTTGTTTTGTTTTGGACGTGCTCTGTCTCTAAGTATGTCAGAGGACTGGGACTTTGGGAAATGGGGTCCAGCCTCACGTGGGGAGGCAAAATGGGGGGTGGTGGGGGATTAGGGGGGTAGAGAAAGACAGCAAGCTATCTGTAATCTATCCTTTTAATCCTTATAATTATAAGTGCCAATGTAACAATAAGCTTCATGGCAATAATTCCTGGGAAAATTGGAAATTAAGGTCAAAGCTGTCTTAATATCAGTTAAGACTACAAAATGACAACAAAAGTTCAGAAGCAATGTCTCCATGACCAAACAGTTAACTTTGTGAGCTAGAATGTTAAAGGCCTGAATCACGAATTAAAGAGAAAGAAAGTATTCTATCACCCAATAGGTCTAAACACTAAAATAGTATTTTTACAGGAGACCCAATTAATTACACAAGGATCAGTTTCAGCTGCACAAAGGCTGGACTGGCCAAATATTCCATTTCAGCTTTACAAAGAATAGTAGAGGTGTGGGAATTCTTATACAAAGAACAGTTTCATTCGCTGTATCAGATGTAAGATATGATCCTGAAGGGGGATATGCGATTGTCATGAGTAATTTATTTATCTGTAAAGTGATTTTGATAAATATCTATGGACTCAATATGGACAATAGGGACTTCATTCAAAATGTATTTGCATGTGAACACTCATAAAATTATAATGGCCAGGGACTTTAATTGTATTTTAAATCCAGACCTAAATAAGTCTCCTGCCACAGGGGTGATGACATTTAACACTGCAATGACAATTACACAGTTTGTAACTGATTACAGCTTATCAGACCCCTGGAGATTTCTAAACCCACACTCAAGAGCATATTCCTTCTACTTAACAGTGCATCATTACTACTCAAGAATTGATCATTTCTTTGTAAATAACAATTTCTTGCCTACGATTAAATCTTGTAAGTATGACACTATTGATATCTCCAAACACGCCACTTTGATTGGAGCTAAAATCATTATGCCCCACATACTCATTTTGCAGATGGTGTCTTAACAAACTTTTATTAGCAGACAAGAACTGTACAGAATTTATATCCAAACAAATCAATTTTTTTAGAGACAAATATATCCTTGGAGGTTTATGCGGGAATACTCTGAAAGGCTTTCTTAAAAGGGCAGATTATCTCATATCTTTCCCACAGAAATAAATTGGAAGTCAAGAACGTATCAGAGATAATGGTGAAATTATTAGAATAGATCAAAAATATGTGAGGTGTCCAAGTGAGGCACTTCATTAGAAAAGGTAGGCTCTGCATTCAGAACTCAACCTCTTAACAACTAAAAGAAACTAAACAACTCATTTTTAAATCAAGACATCATTACTATAAACATGGAGAGAAAGCTAATAAGATCTTAGCTCAACAAATCCACAAGCAGGAAGTTCACAATGCAATCCCAGCAATCACCAACACAGACAGAGACAAAATAATTGACCATAAAAATATAATGCACACATTTAGAGACTACTGTAGTCCTTATATTCTGCTGAGTTTAAGGAAGACAAGACACAATCTAATGCATTTCTGGATGCATTATGGATACCACAAATACATAGATACTCTCAGTGCAGAGGAATTGGATAAACCTCTGGCACTATCAGAATTACTAGATGCTATAAACTCATTTCAGAGTGGGAAAGCAACATGTCCTGATTGCTACCCTGCCGAATTTTATAAATAAACTTCAACCCAGCTAGCCCCCCTTTTATTAGCAACATTTACAGAAGCTAGAGACAATAAAATTCTACCTCAAACTTTTCACCAAGCATTAATTACCACCTTTCCTAAACAAAATAAGGACTTATTAGAATGTGCATCATACAGACCAATTTCACTTCTGAATAATGATGTTATGATACTCTCCAAAGTCCTGGCTAGAAGGATTGAGAAAGTGCTTCCTTGGAGAATATCACAAGACCAAACTGGATTTTTTAAAGGCAGACACTTAGCTTCCAATCTTCGATGCCTGTTTATTGTAATACTTTATATTCACCCACAACGTCTAACACCCCTGAGATATTATCGTAGAATGCAGAAAAAGCATTTGATATGGTTGAATGCAACTACCTTTTCACTACATTGGAGAAATTTGGGTTTGACCTGAACATTTGTGCATGGATCTAACTACTGTATACCAGTCCAGAAGTTTCAGTTTGTATTAACAACATTAATTCAGACTACTTTAAATTAGAGCATGGATGCCCCTTGTCACCACTGCTTTTTGCAATTGCCATTGAGGCACTGGCAGTTCACTGTTGAAATGCTTATGTGATAAAGGGGATTATCAGAGAAAAACAGAAAATGTCTCTATATGCAGAAGATATGGTACTGTATACAGTATATCAGATCCACAAAATAATGTGCCTGCAGTCCAAACAGCACTAACAGAATTTCAAAAGATTTCTGGTCTCAGAATTAATTTGAATAAAAGTGTGCTCTTTCCAGTGAATTCTCAAAATAGGACACCTTTTATCCTTTTTATCATTGCCAATCAGTTTAAATACCTAAGGGTAAACATCACAAGTAAACATAAAGCTCTTTACCAAAAAAATTTTGCAGTCTGTATGGAAAAAATTAAGTACAGAATTGTACAGATGGTCTACCCTTCATCTCAATTTAGCTGGAAGAATTAACATTTGTCACATTAACAAGTCACAGACATCGTAAAGGTTTGGTGCAGCCATGATGTCATCGGCACCTGAGCCGGAAGTGATGTCATTGTGACTGGAAGTAAAATCATCATTGGTGCCGAACCAGAAGTGACATCTTCGGGGACCAGACGTGACGTCATCAATGGTGCTGGAAAACGGAAGTGACATCTTTGGGATCAGAAGTGATGTCATCAATGGCGCCAGAACCATGTGGGATTTCCCATGGATGGTCATCAAGAGACTGAAAGAGGCAGTCAGCACACTCCACCGCCCCCTCGTCTGGCATATAATTACTATAATTTAGGCCCTTCAGCTGTTTCCCAATTGCCTGTGTGAGACAAGGCCATACCCCAAACCTGACCGAGAGGTCGTGGACTCGAGAAAGAGCATCAGTGTTGGCATGGAGAGAGCCCTTACAATGAACGAGCGAAAACTTGTACGGTTGGAGCTCAAGAAACCACCTAGTGACATGTGGATTCGACTCTTTGTGCAGGGCCATCCACTGTAGGTGTGCACAATCCATGACCAGAGTAAATTCAAGGCCCAAGAGGTAGTACCTCAACTGTGTAATTGCCCATTTAATCGCAAGGGCCTCTCGTTTGACTGCCACATACCTGGTCTCCCAATCCAGCAGCTTCCGGCTCAAGTACATGACGGGGTGTTCAACAGCAGACACTTTTGCTCAGCACGGCTACCAGGCCTATGTCCAAAGCGTCCATCTAGAGTATGAAATGAAGCAAAAAATGAGGAGCTTTCAATATTGTTGCTGATGTGTGGACCTGTTTTAGGTCACAAAATGCATCGTCTGTCTTATCAGTCCATACCACATGATTGGGAGTCCTCCTCTTTGTTAAATCAGTCAAGGGTGCTGCTCTCTTAGGAAATGCAGATACAAATCGGCGGTAATACCCGGCTAATCTGAGAAAGGCTTGTACTTGATGCCTGATTTGCACACAGGGCCATTTCAATATGGCATAATTTTTTGAGAACTTTGGTTTCACAATACCCTGACCCACTAGGTAGCCTATATTTAGCTTCTTTCAATCCAAAAAAGCATTTTTTGGGATTGATTTGAAGACTGGCTTCTCCCAGCATCTGCAATACAGCTTTATTCTGCTGCATGTGTTCCTTCCATGTGCTGGAATAAATGACAATGTCATCTAAGTAGGCAGCACTATATGAGTTATGAGGGCGAAGCACTTTATATACCAGATGCTGGAAAGTTGCAGGAGCCCCATGTAACCCAAACGGGAGGACATGATACTGCCAGTGTCCACTAGGGGTGCTAAACGCAGTCTTGTCCTTTGCAAAATCCATTAAAGGAACTTGCCTGTACCCCTTTGTCATGTCAAGTACGGTCAAAAATCTTACCTGTCTAAGTCTCACAAGGAGGTTGTCCACACGAGGCATTGGATAAGCATCAAATTGGGAGACTTGATTAAGTCGACGGAAGTCATTACAAAACCTCCAACTTCTGTCAGGCTTACTAACCAAGACTGGACCAGGAACTATAACTTTCCTCTATTACTCCTAGTTCCAGCATGCACTTGATTTCAAGCACCACCTCTGCTTTCTTTGCTTCGGGAAGCCGATAAGGGCGTTCTCAAACGATAACCCTGGGATCTGTCACTATATCGTGTGCAATCAGAGAGGTCCTTCCAGGTTTTTCACTCACTACCTCCAGGACAAACAGGATAGGTGCTTCGAGCTCCCGTACGAGTCTAGAATTTAATTCTGGGACGACGTTAAGGATGTTGCTCTAAGCAAAGAAGGAGCAGGGCTGAGTGGAGGATTGATCAGGACCCCTTTCCTTCCACAGCTTTAGCAAGTTGATGTAATAAACCCACACGCTCGGTCAATGATTGGGTTGTTTCACCAAATAATCGACAAGCCCTTTCTTTCCTTAACTTCATAAGGACCTTGTCAATGGGCAAGTAATTTAGAATGGGAGGTAGGGACCAAAACCATGACACGACCCCCCGGAAGGAATTCTCGGAGTGTCGTACCACGATCGTAATAGTGGGCTTGTGCTGCTTGCATCTCCTCCATGTGACTTTTTTAAAATAGGCCAAATTTTTCCAACTCGATCACGTAACTGCACGATGTACTCTAGTATATTGGTAGAGGGAACAGCCTCTCCTTCCAATTCTTCTTTTAAAATATCCAATATTTCCTGAGGTTGTCATCCATATAATAATTCAAATGGCGAGACCCCCATAGAGGCTTGTGGGACTTCCGATATGCAAAGAGAATGCGGAGGAGGAATTGGTCCCATTTCCTCCCATCCCCGCTGACCACCTTGCGAAGCATTTGTTTGAGAGTCTGATTAAGCCTCTCTACTAGACCGTCAGTTTGAGGATGGTAAACCGCAGTCTTTAAGTGCTTTATTTTAAGTAACTTGGCAGTCTCCCTAAATGTCTCTGAGGTAAAAGGCGTCCCTTGGTCTGTGAGGACTTCTTAAGAGATGCCAACATGAGCAAAGATCCCCACAAGTTCCCGTGCGATAGCCTTAGAGGTGGCTGAGCACAAAGGAACAGCCTTTGGATATCGGGTAGCATAATCCACAAGGACTAATATATATTTATGTCCTTGGGCTGAGGGCTCTAGGGGTCCTACTATATCAACCCCAATTCACTCAAAGGGGACATCAATCGAGAAAAGGAATGAGAGGAGCTCGGTCCTTCGTAGGAATTTGCCGTAATTGACATTTGGGCAAGAGATGCAAAAACGGCGAACCTCCTTGTTAATTCCTGGACAATAAAATCAGAACTTGATACACACTAAAGTCTTTTCAGTGCCAAAATGGCCTCCCAGGAGGTGGGCATGCACCAACTCACAGAACCGCCGCAGGTAGGTTCATGAGATTAACAACAACCTCCGCACCTCCCCTTCATGCTCTGTGCTACTCAATAAAATAGGTCATTTTCTATCACAAAGTGAGGACCCAGTGGCATGGGCTGATGTGTGCAATGGCCATTGACTAGTATTACTGCATTTTTTTGCTAATTTCAGGGAGTCATTATTCCGTTGCTCCTGTATGAAAGAGGCCAGCGTCTCCCTAAATTGGAAGCGCATCTTGGAGATAGGGTCTGGCCTGACCTCAAGGGGCGGGGAATCCTCCTGGCTCGTCATGTCTATCTGCAATGGTCCAGAAGTATCCCCATCCACCTCTTGGACTTCTGTATCTCTTTCCACCGGCTGATTACATTGTGTGGAGACAGCCTGAGTCGGGTTATTCCCATCTATAACTAGACCTACGTGGCTATCGGGAGTAGTTAGTAGTACACTGCATTTATTGTCAGACCAGTCCCGACCCAGAATCACTGGAAAAGGTGGGTTGGGGAGGAATTTTTTAAGAAATCCACCATAACTGATGAAACATAGAGCGGTTTTATAGCTACGGGTTTCCCCATGTATGCATCTAATACTGGTCTTTATTTTCTTCCATTGTCGTGGTAGTACATAGCGGCAATCAACAATGGAAATGTTGCTGCCGGAGTCTAGGAGTGCTTTGACTCAGATGCCATTTACCACTACTACTCCCATATGCTCCATAACCAGGGGGTTTGTAAGTGCACACAACCGTCCACCACCTGCATTCCTTCTCGCTCCAGGATAAGCGGCACACCCACTGGCCCAGGGACTTCGGAACAGGCTCCGGTTTATATGGAAGAGACTTTAGCAGTGGGACATAATCCCTATGGGGTCCACTACAGGACCGTTCTGCTCTCCCAGATTATGAGGCTGGCTTAGTTGTTTCTATTTGTTGTATTAGTTCCTCTATGGAATGAAAATCTCCCCAGACTGGCTTGGTAAAATTACTGGGAAGACCTTTTTTGAATATAAAGCAGGCCACCTGAAGGCGCTAAGTTCGAAAGGCCATTGCCATCGTTCCACCAGTTCCCAGAGGGCAAAAGGTTGCTCCCGGGTCAACCCTTCTGGATCGTATTCCCATGTTTTTAATTTTTCTACCTGCTGGTTTGGGGATAACCCACATTTAGCTGGGATCTTCATCCCAGTGGGAGGCTCAGCTCTCTCCTCCGAGAGAGCATAATAAGCACTTTTTGTTTCTCCCCCAGGAACCAGACCACGTCTGTGTGTCTCTTCCATACTCTACCTTTGCATAACTATGAGCCCGGTTTTATGTTGTGGGAGCAAAGCCTGCACCGGGTCACTCCAGACCACTGGACAGACCCGCCACTCAGAAACTCTGCCCCGGTACTCTCCCACCTGGTTATATTTTAGGTTCCATACCGGTTTCTTCTGGGAAGTAATCATCCTGCTGACTATGCCACTGTCACAATAATGAGTCACAGACATCATAAAGGTGTAGGGGAGCCACCCATATATTGTTTCCTGGCTGCAAAAGTTGATTTAAATTTGAACAGAGATGTTAATAGAGCAGAGTCCAAAACAGAACTGGTTTGTATTGAGGCAAGATGGTGGTTTTAAAGGGCAGTATGGGAAATTATGTCGTTGGCGCCGGAAGTGATGTCATCTGTGGCACCAGAACCGTGTGGGATTTCCCGTGGATGGTCTGCAAGAGACTGAGAGAGACAGTCAGCACACTCCGCCACCGCCTGGCCAGCCATTGAATTACTATCATTTAAGCCCTTCAGCTGTTTCCCCAATCGCACGTGTGTGAAACATTGCTTAAATGAATATCCTTCCTAAGCTTCTTTTTGTATTTCAAAACATTCTAATATAAATCAATAAATATTTTTTTAAGAAATTAGATTCGACCATAACCTCATTTATTTGGAATTCAAAACATCCACGTATCCAAAGGGCAACCCTACAAAGACCTAAGGCAGAAGGTGGCATGGCTCTAACTTTCAATTTTATTACTGGGCAGCAAATATACAAGCTATAAAAAGCTGGACATGGACAAAAATAGATGAACATACACAGGCTTGGTCCACAATAGACATAAAATCCTGCAGTATTTCCTTATAGTCCTTGCTTTGTACCCCAATAAGTACAAGACATCTCCAATATACTAACAACCAAATTGTGCTTTACTCACTCAGAATATGGAACCAATGTAGGAAGGATTTTAAGATAGAGAAACTTTTATCTGTGGCACCTCTGCACGAGAACCACCTTTTTCCACCCTCTCAAACATACACAGATTTTAATGTCTTGAAAACATTCTGGATCAAATCACTTAATCTGAGATCTGTACATTGACAACGTCTTCACATTCTACGAACAATTACACTCCTAATTTAACTTTCCATATTAATTGAGGAAGCAGATTCTCTCCCCTCTTTTTTTACTCTATTTTTATTCATTTATTAATTTATCTATTTACTTATTTTTACTAGTTTAAAGTTTTACTCTGCTGGCCTGGCTCTCTTTCTTATGGGTGGGGGTTGATTTGTTTCGAACCTAGTTTTGTACAACTTGACTTATTTGTATGGAATGTTATTTGATTTTAATAAAATCCAAAATAAAAAAAAGAATACATGTGTGTAAATAAGTGGGAGGTCAGGTGAATGGTGAGGATGCAGGGAGTAGAGTTGGCGAAGGTGGATGAGTTTAAATACTTAGGATCAACAGTACAAAGTAACGGGGATTGTGGAAGAGAGGTGAAAAAGAGAGTGCAGGCAGGATGGAGTGGGTGGAGAAGAGTATCAGGAGTAATTTGTGACAGATGGGTACCAGCAAGAGTGAAAGGGAAGGTCTACAGAATGGTAGTGAGACCAGCTATGTTATATGGGTTGGAGATGGTGGCACTGACCAGAAAGCAGGAGACAGATCTGAAGGTGGCAGAGTTAAAGATGCTAAGATTTGTACTGGGTGTGATTAGGATAGACAGGATTAGAAATTAGTACATTAGGGGGGTCGGCTCAGGTTGGACAGTTGGGAGACAAAGTCTGAGAGGTGAGATTGCTTTGGTTTGGACATGTGCAGAGGAGAGA
>NC_053154.1:197188312-197193312 GCF_016835505.1 Polypterus senegalus
TCTCACATCTCCCAGAACTGTGTTTAGAGCTTGCAATATGTCCAAAATTATGCTATTTAATGTAAAAGAAATTCAATGTTCATGTGCGTCATACACAAGTCATTTTTTGTTCAGGCTTGCTCTTCTTTCACAAAAACACAGTTTTCCTGTTCATAAACAAATGAATACATTAGACATTAAGATTTCCTTGTTGTTTGCTCATTATTAAAGTAATTAAAAAAGATAAATACATGATAGAAACAATTAAAAGTAAATTACAGACTTGTATGGAATAAATTATAATGGAAAAACTCACTACTACAAATCAAGGGAAAAGGAAGAGTTTCTTACTTAACACCAGCTTACATAAAGCAATGTAAAGTGGCCAGTTAATGTGTGAGGAAAATAAAAACAAACACAAAAAGTAGTGAATACTATAGTAATATATTGTGTGAAGAATTTTTTTACAATCCAAAAAGAGTGAGAAATTAATAGACTGTTCACTTTAATTATATGTGTTCCTTTATCTTACAATAAGCTGCAGTACAGTTTTTTTCTTCATTTATATTGTACTCATTTATTTTAATAGCTGTGAAGAGAAAAGTAAGCATTTAAAAGTATTTTCTGCAAACTATGTTACATTAAAGTTTTTAAAAATTATTTTTCAATGGCACTAAATATTCATTTGTCATTTCAAAAGGAAGCATGCAATTAAACAGAATTATAATGTGATGTTATCTAAAAAGTGATCGTTAAATTACATCAGTTTGACATAAATTGAGTTGTCATAAATTTCTCTTGTGGCATCATCTCTTGATTCATTAACTTAATTAGTTAAATAAGAGATATATTTGGATTAATGTCACACTTCTTCAGTAATTATGAAAACAAACTAAGTCTGTACTTTATACAATTCAGCACAAATGAAGTTGATTTATGACTTTGTGGGGAGCCAATACAGTGTCACTTTTTGATGTAAGTTAGAAGCATTGAGTGCAGTAAACTCTATAGTAAATTTCAGCTAAAACCTTGCACTAAAAGCATCCTGATTTACAAATGTTTAAAATGAATAGGTTTATGGAGAAATGATTTATTAATCTGTCTTAATCTGTTAGGAAAATCAAGTTTTACACGTAAAATGGCATAATAATGTTAACTATGGCATAATAATTTTAACGATGAGATATAAATGGTTTAAAAAAAGGCAAAAAATAAAATTATACATTACAAATAAATTTGTCTTTTAATGCACAGTACATGCAACCTGTTTAATAAAATGGATAGCTATATAAAATTTTACATATATTTCTCAGCTGTCAGGAAACATATACAGTATCCACCCATTTAACATCAAACCCACTTATCTCAGTAAGGAAAGGAAAACAAATATGTTGATCACATTAAAAATATATTCACAGTAAAAGAAAAAACATTGTTTAACTAGAATGAAAATATACTATGGTGAAGGAGAAATATTTGACTTTATTAAAAGCAATCACTATGTACTAAACCATTATTTGACCCATAAAAATACATACTAAAGAGCATTTTTTACCCAAATCAAAAATGTATCATGTAGAAAAAAATATTACCACTATGTTTTAAAAAATGACTGCATTAAAACATTCCAATTATAAAGGTAAGACACTATTTGATTGCATTTAAAAATTCAATAACTTAAAAGTATAAAATTTTAATAAACATTAGAAAAAATTAAGCAGAAATATAAAATTTTAGGTTAATGGTTTCTTCACAGAAGAGGGGCCTTGTAAGACCACTTATTGTATAAGTAAGATTATATCTATTCTCAACACTCAGAAATGAAAATATTGCAAGCAACTTTACTGCAAGGTTGTGACATTTTCACATTTTCAGCTGATACTGGTTCATTGAACACTAGTACAGCACTTTTGTCTTCATTTTACCAGAAGATGATACAAAAAACAAGGAAGTAAAGAATTTAGTAAATGTAACAATGTAATGTTAATAAGCATCTATTTATCTACTGCAGTGCTGCAGAGAGATGGAAGCTATTTTAGAGGGACAGGGAACAATGCAGGGACTAACCAGCATTTTAAGCATATCAAAATTACAATTAATATTATAACCTTAAAAATTCTTAAAGTAATATTTTATAGTTTGTGTCTGTGAAACTCTTTTAAGTTTTAACATAGTATATGTGGGTGCTAAAAATAAATCAAAACGCAGAACAACGTATATAGGCAATATATACACACACTAGTGAAAATTGAAAACCAAGAAGAATCTAGGTTGCAATAGAGTATTGTAATACAATATTGTAAAGACAGTGTGCAGGTGATGTGATGAATGTCACAAGGTTAGTGGAGCACCCTGTGGCAATAGAGTCCCGCAAACTTCACACCACTGCCGTTAGTAGGTGGTTCTCACCTACAGAAATGGGTGTTTGTGATACCATTTGCTGTGCAATACTCTGTATTTTCTTCATGCCTGATAGATGTTATCATGTATAATTTGTTCATTTAAGAGCAGGATTCTCTTGTGAAACAAATTTGATGGAGGTGCCTACAGTCATTAGTGTTGGCAATGATGGGAAGACGAGAGTACCCACATCGGGAGATGTGGTTTTGGGTAGCTCCTATGTATCAATTGTATGTACTGTATTAGCTTATCAGAGGGGAGGACATGGCAGGCTGAATGGCCTCAGCAGCACAAATCAGAGCCACAGCCACAATAGAACCATCCATTCAGACTCCATGAAATTCTGTTCTTAAAGCTGGACTATCCTAGTACAACTGCCACTCATTTGTTATTAGTGCAACAAATTCTTGCAATGGTACCTCAAACTGGGAGGATTGGTAGTCTTTCATCTTAAATGAGGAAAGCAAATTCTGACTGAAAAAGTATAATAGTTGTGTACACATCTGATAAAGACATGGTGAGCCACTACATTGTAAATTCCTGTGACACATAGGGCCACAATGAACATCATGGTGTGGGGTGTTAATAGATACAATGCTAACTCACTTGTGGCATTTGTGGTGAGACATTGATCATTGCTATCTATACTACATCAGGGACATTATCCTGCCAGCTCGAATCCACATCTTCCATGAAATGAAGACGTGTTTTTCCAGCAAGACAACATTTCTTGTACATATTCTGCTCATGCATCTCAACATCCTCTAGAGACTGTTCGTAATCTGCCCTGGCCACCACACTCACTCGACCTATCCTTGATTGAGTGTATATGGGATAAAATTCTACAGTGTCTCTCCCATGTCCAGGAACAAGTGATGAACCTCCACTAGTTGCCATACTAGTCAAAAGGGCATGGATTGAATATCTACAAGAGGGCATTCATGATCTACTTCACGGGTATCAAACTCCAGGCTTGGAGGGCCGCAGTGGCTACAGGTTTTCATTCTAACCCTTTTCCTAATAAGTGTCCAGTTTTCACTGCTAATTAACTTTTTTCCCTTCATTTTAATAGCCCTGTTAGATTCAGTCCTCTGAATTGATTCGTTTCCTCATTAAATGGCAGCCAAACAGAAATAAGGCATGAAACGAGCCAACAGATGACCAGCTAAACTGTTTCAAACTCAAACCAGTTTCTTAATGAGAAGCTGATGCTTGCTGTTAATTAAACCCGTTATTTAATTCCATGGCTTGTTGGTGCTCTCGTTCTGCCACAGCAGACATTTCCAAAACTGTTGATTTTCAGTTTTTCATAAAAACATTGTCAAAGTGTTTTGGTGACCTGAGAGATCAGCCTTACTAAGACCTGCATTTTTCTTTATTTTCAGATATTGTGTGATGGGCACAGGCGAGCTGGTCATGTAGCGGTTTGTTTTGTGTCTCATTATTGTTTGGCTGCTAATTAAGGAAAAAGAAATAACTAAGGGGCCCGAGTCAAGTTAATTAAAAGAAGTACAGTAATTAGTAGCAAAACTGGTCACAAATTAAGAAGATGGTTAGAATGAAAACCTGCAGCCACAGCGTCCCTCCAGGACTAGAGTTCGACACCCCTGAATTCTACTTGATCGTTTGCCAGTGTGCAGGCCAGTACGGCACCTCAGGGAGGTTACACCCAATATTCATTTGAGAATACTGTAAGACATGAAACTGTACATACCAAATAAACCACACTGTATCGTCATAGGTATGGGCATGTTATTAAGTTCAGTTTTGTGATGCCTCGAATTTCAGTTCTGTTGTGTGATGCCTACAAGATATTCTTTTTTCTCTTTCCACTGCTGGTTGCCTACATTTACTTTTCTTTGTTTACTTTCTAATACAGTATGTGTAAATACTAAAGATCTTAATGCTTTTGTTAATTTCTCATTTCCTTATGATGTATTTTGTATGTACAGTATAGATTTTGCTGGATGGCTTTGTTAAATACATCAATTCCACAGCTGCAGCCATGTTTGGTTTCTAATTCTAATTGGGTTAATAATATTTCAAAATATATTAAAGTTTGTGACCCTATAGCATTGCACTACATTTTTTTCTGTATTAATGTATGTTATAGCAGAATGGTTAATCATCAGTTGCAAAAGTTTACTGTAATCTAGCACCAGGCTTTTGCTATCATTAGTCAAAGGCTGCCAGCATTCCCTATATACACATTTGAGTGTTATTTTTTGGCTATATAAACATTAACTACCTCATGAAAATTGAATTGCAGCTTCTAGGTAATATTGCTTGGGTTTCACACTGTGATTTCCTCACATGGATTATTCACATTAAGGACAGAACCCTGTTCTTAAACATGAAAATGAAGGAGAACATACTCTGGACAGGATTTCATCATAGATTTTACCTTTAGAAGAGATACACATAATTCATGTCCCAAATGGCCCCAAGCTCAAAAGAGTATGCACTTGTGCAAAACATTGGAAAGCCTGAAAGGTTGATCATAATACAGTACATTGTTCAGGGAGGCATAGCCTTAAAAGGATCAAAAATTGATGAAACATAACAGGTAAAATTTCAAAAGATTACATATCTGATGCAGGTAGTTGGTATTACCCATAAAG
>NC_053154.1:197198312-197208312 GCF_016835505.1 Polypterus senegalus
ATAGACAGGTGTGTGCCTTTTCAAATCATGTCCAATCAACTGAATTTACCACAGGTGGACTCCAATTAAGCTGCAGAAACATCTCAAGGATGATCAGGGGAAACAGGATGCACCTGGGCTCAGTTTTGAGCTTCATGGCAAAGGCTGTGAATACTTATGTACATGTGCTTTCTCAATTTTTTTTATTTTTTAATAAATTTTATATATTTTATATATATATAAAAAATCGACCAAGTCGCCGGCGAAGTAACTTTCGCCAGTATTGACTCCATCATCACTGACCTGCAGATCAACTTTCATTCCCCTAAGAACTTCCTAATAGTCTTACTCCCACTGGCATGCCTCTGCATAAACTCAAAATTAAAATTGGTTCAGTCATCATGCTTCTCAGGAACCTCATGCCAGCAAAAGGTCTCTGTAATGGCACTAGACTTTCTGTTACCAGCATGCACCGCAATGTGCTGGAGTGTAAGACTATCATATCTGCTACCTTACAAACTGTCCTTATTCCTCGGATTTCCCTGAGCCCATCAGATTCAAATTTGCCTTTTAATTTTACAAGCAGACAATTTCCTGTTAGACTGGCATTTTCAATGACAATTAATAAGGCACAGGGCCAAACTTTCAAAAAGATATGCCTATATCTGCCAAAACATGTTTTCAGTCATGGACAATTGTATGTTGCTCTCACCAGAGTTCCATCTTTTCATTCACTGACAGTTGTATCCTCAAACCCTCCAAATTTGGACAAATGTGTCTTTCAGGAAGTGTTCACACATCAATAAATAATTAGGCGGCGTATGGTACGCCGCGGGTTGGCTAATATATAATGTTCCTAGTAACAAACAAAACCAGAAAGAAAATCTTAATTAAAAATTGTACTGTGCTGTTGATGTCTTAAGTTAGACTGTAGTACAAATGACTGTCTCATAATCTGTTATTACTGCTTGGTCTTTAAGTCATACTTCCAGCCATATTCAAACCTACTTAATACAGTTTTGGATTACAAGGGACAAGGTCAGAGTTGATCCCAGCAAAATCTGGCACAAGGCTAGAACTAATACTGGATGAACAGGGACCCCATCACAAAGATCAGTTTAGAGTCACCAGTTAACCTAACATTCATATTTAGGGTATGAGAGGAAAACTCCAAGCAGATGTGAAGAGAATGTGTAAACTCCACACAAATAGCCTTGTGGAAATGTTTATTAGTAACACTAGGCATTGTGCCACCTCTGCATAAAATAATTTTAGGTTAGTTTTTTTTATGTATGTCCATTGCACATCTTGTACTAATTTCTCACATGCTCATCATGGTGATTGCTATGAATGTTATTATGTCAAAAAAGCCTGATTCAGTTATTCTGTTGTTTTCAAACATTTATACCTTGATTATAATCTTGCCCTGATATGGTGCATTAAAAATCAAACAGCATTAGTTCTTAAGGATGGAATATAAAATAAACCTTATTAATTACATAGATAGATAGATAGATACTTTATTAATCCCAAGGGGAAATTCACATAATCCAGCAGCAGTATACTGATACAAAGAAACAATATTAAATTAAATAGTAATAAAAATGAAAAAAAATTAAAATAAAATTAATGTTCGCATTTACTCCCCCGGGTGGAATTGAAGAGTCGCATAGTGTGGGGGAGGAACGATCTCCTCAGTCTGTCAGTGGAGCAGGACAGTGACAGAAGCTACTCCTCTGCCTGGAGATGACACTGTTCAGTGGATGCAGTGGATTATTCATGATTGACAGGAGTTTGCTTAGTGCCCGTCGCTCTGCCACAGATGTTAAACTGTCCAACTTTAATCCTACAATGGAGCCTGCCTTCTTAACAAGTTTGTCCAGGCGTGAGGCGTCTTTCATCTTTATGCTGCCACCCCAGCACACCACCGTGTAGAAGAGGGCACTCGCCACAACCGTCTGGTAGAACATCTGCAGCATCTTACTGCAGATGTTGAAGGATGCCAACCTTCTCAGAAAGTATAGTCTGCTTTGACCTTTCTTACATAGAGCATCAGTATCGGCAGTCCAGTCCAATTTGTCATCCAGCTGCACTCCCAGATATTTAAAGGTCTGCACCCTCTGCACACAGTCACCTCTGATGATCACAGGGTCCATGAGGGGCCTAGGCCTCCTAAAATCCACCACCAGCTCCTTGGTTTTGCTGGTGTTAAGGTGTAAGTGGTTTGAGTCGCACCATTTAACAAAGTCTTTGATTAACTTTCTGTACCCCTCCTCCTGCCCACTCCTGATGCAGCCCACAATAGCAGTGTCATCAGCGAACTTTTGCACGTGGCAGGACTCCGAGTCATATTGGAAGTCTGATGTATATAGATTGAACAGGACCGGAGAAAGTACAGTCCCCTGCGGCGCCCCTGTATTGCTGCACATAATGTCAGACCTGCAGTTCCCAAAATAAATTCATAAATCATTCTTATATAATGTTCATGCATCAAATTATTATTATTATTCTATTATTCATTTACTTTGTATCATAATAACATTTAACTTAATAAAGTGCCTTGCCTTGTTATTTGCTATGGAATATTTTATATTAAATAAGGACTGATGGAAAATTCCATTATAATCATGACACACTCTTTCCTTATACTGTAGCCTTGTGTACTACGTCATTATGTTGCTCACTATGAAAAACACTAGATTTAAAAAAAAAAAACAAACAGTGAACGGTAATTCTAAGGTTAGGCACAGGAAACACATGTGTATGCTTCAATCCTGAACTGCAGTCTTATTTCTTGTGAGCACCATACCCATCAGAGGAATGATATCTCAACCCAAACTTTGTTTGCTTGTATCTCAGCTGATATAATGGTGGTCACATCCTTCCAAGGTGGAGAGAAAAAAAGGACAAAACTGAACAATGGGTTAATTTAGACAAAACAGATGCTTTTTTCTGCAACCGATTCTTCTGAAGAGCACAGATTTCTAGCAGAACTTTAAACATCATGGAGCCCTTGTGACACTGCTAGAGTTTCTGTTAGAAGTCAAATTGAATTAGGATATTTGTTTAAATAGACCTCAGCTGATTCCCCTCTCTTCTCATCCAGAAAGAGCGGAGGGCAAGTTTGTTCACTCGCCACTCATTAATATTTTCCCTCTCTACTTTCTTTCACAGGGTTGACCTAGTTTTCTTCTCTTTTCACAGGCATCTTGTGTAACAAGGGACGCTTTGTTAAAAATGCTATGTCTTCCAAAAAGAAAACAGCATTGAGAGTTTCTCTATACCCCAATGCACAAAGTAGAAAGGTTTATAAATGCCAATTTAAGCCAGACACACTGAATCCCAAAGAAAGTATCAGGCTAAATAATGCTATTTAAAGAGATGCACTCCTCCTTATGACTGTGTTTAAAGAATAAACCATTTTTTATTGTCATTGGGTCATAAGAATTGTGAAGAAGCCTCTTCCTGTGTTTTTAAATTTACACATTAGGAACACTATGTATAGCGAGGAGGGGGATAATAAACTATTTGTAGAGAGTTTAAACAGATATTTTAAAATAACCAAAAAAGAGTTTTAATTAATTAGAACAGACCTCAATTCTTATTTCATGTCTCATGGATTCTTTTAAATAAATAGACAATGCAAAGTTGATTGACTCACTCATTCATTCATCAAACACTATTTCCGATTTAGTTAGGGATCTACTAAGAAAAGACATTTTAAATATATGTAGCAATATTTGGGGTAGAATCCCCCTCCCACCCCCAAGTAAAAAACATAAAATTCTTTGATGAATTTGATTGAAATTTGTTGGTGTCATGAAAAAAAAAGAATATTAGATGACACTTTTTTATTTGTTGATGATTGTTTATGTGTCAATACTTATTAATATTATGCGCTTATATATATGTGTGTGTGTGTATATTGTGGAATGGGACCCAGACACAGACAGACGGACAACGGTTTAGCACCCAACACACTCATGTTTATTAACAATATTTACAATAAAGTCCAGTGCTCAACCCAGTGCCTCCAGCACCGATCCCCCAAAGTCCAGGCTTCACAGTCTCCAGTGCCTTCCTTCTGGCCCCCACTCCTCTGTCAGAGCTCCGTCCTCTTCCACCCAACTCTTGCTCTCAAATGCAGGGAGGCGGCCCCTTATATACGAGCCCGGATGGGCTCCAGCTGCTTCCCGGCAATCATCCGCGGACACACCCCCATGTGGCGGAAATGCCATCTGTACACCTGGACGCCCTCCAGGTGTCCCCAGTCTTCTTCCCCGCAGCACTTCCTGGTGTGGCCGAAGTGCTGAGGTCCATGGTTCTTCAGGAACCGGGGCGCCCCCTGGCGGTGGACACGGGCCCCTACAGGGTTGGGCTTCCAAGCCCTCTACCTGTGGCCACCAACACAACCAGGGCGGTCGCCCTCACGTGGTCTGGAGGAGGCACACACCCTCCTTCGGTCCTCCTGGGCATCCCGGCTGGGTACCACCCCCAGCCGCCCGCCACAATATATATACTAGCAAAATACCCATGCTTCGCAGCAGAGAATAACGTAACATGACTGTCAAAGTAATTGTTTTGTCACTGTTATGAGTGTTGCTGTCATCAAGGATTTGATTATCATTATTTCTTTCAATCAGGTTTGTATTTAGAGGACGTGTTGTGTTCAAGTTACATTCCGTGTTTGCCAACCGTTGTAAAGATAACAGGTTTCATTCATCGAAGTGTTCACTACCCAAATCGCTATTCGTGAATCTAAGATGTTTAACAGGCATTCCCGGTATTAACTCTTTTAGGGCGGATGTCGACTTTTGTCGACAGGAGGGGTTGAGGGCGAATGTCGACTAAAGTCGACATCCAGGGATAGAGGGCGATAATCAGCTGTTAATGGCGACAAATCTCACTGTCACGTCACAGGCATTCCCTCTGTGCTTGGAAGAATGATAGACTCGTTGACTCGGCAACTAATCCTAGCGTGTGCGTGAGTTGCGAAATGTAAACAATGGCAAGATGGTATCGACATGTGACAATGGAGCGAGGCGAGTGCAGAAAAGAAAACACTCGCAGACAATGACAATGTTTTGCGCATTATCGCGAGTCGGACTCTGATTTTTCAGAATCGGATTTTATTGACAGTGATCAGGAGATTGAGCAAGAGAGTGAGAAGCCGGCATCAGCTGATCAAACACCAGCCGATGCCGCGCCAGCAGATCTGCTGCCAGCTGAGCGCTTCGCGCAGCCGATGCATCTACAGCAAGGTTCGTGTGGGATAAATACACAGACATTGATCAGTTGAGAGCCGAGCTGGCTACTGGACTTCACAAGACGGCATGGCTTGCTATTGGACACGACAGATCACCAGCTGCTGTACTTCAGGCTGCTCTCTCCTGATGCTGCTTTTCAGCTACCGTCAGACGAGATAAACAGGTAGGCAGAGAAATTTTTTCAATCGCGGGCTGCGTTTGCATCGCATTCTCATTTTTCAAAGTGTAAACCCACAACAAAAGACGAGATGAAGCGTGCTGTGGTATTACAAATAGAGATGGGACAGAACTGGTGATATAACTTCAGGGAGCATTGGTCCAAACGTGCTTTGTCCCCTGGTGGCTTTGGACAGGTTATGTAGCATGGTGATAGTACGTGCTGCTGCAAAGTTTTATTCACTTCTGTAATAAACAGAAGCAAATCCCATGGGGTGAGCCGGGCTATAATGCAATGCATAAAGTTCATAAAGTTTCAGAAGATGAAAAGAGGTGACAATACGGTTTTCATGCGGGCAGAAAACTTGGTGGCAGTGGAATGGCACAATGGTAAAAGGGTGACTTGTCTCTCTACAGCACACACTAACAATATATGTGAGAAAGTGCAGCAGCAGACAATTGAAAAGTAGGCACCAAAGCAACACGTATTGTGAGCAGTGCAATGTGGCAATGACTGAAAAAGGCTGCTTGGACCGAGATCAGACTTTGCAGGACTTTGCTGTGTAAAATGTATGTGATATGTATGTGAAATCATAGAGTATGCAGGCTCATACAACATGCAAGACAGTAATATTTGTCAAAAGTAAATATTTTTTGTTGATTTGATATGTTAAACAATTGCTTTGTGTTCTTTTTTAAAAAATGTTAGTTTTTGGAAAAATATTCAGCCCTGGGAGATAAGAAAAAAAAAAAAAATTAGCCCTAAAAGAGTTAAGTTGTGGAACTGCCTGCGAGTATTTAGCGACAGCATGTCAATTAACTTGTAGATTTTTCTGCGAGTATTTGGCGGCAGCGTCATGAAGTTGTTTCTGTTTAGCTGCATCAGAAAATGTACCCCAACGTCTGACACGCCTCCTTTTTACTGATATCTCACAGCTTGGATTGCTGCTGTCATAATCGGTTTGAGTTTCACGGTTTGTTTCAATTATGTTAGTATTTGCAGGACTTGTGTTGAAGTAACATTCGGCATCTGTCAAGCGTTGTAAGCATACAACCGCCTTCATCGATAACTTTGCATCGTAATAAACAAACAATAAAACAGTGGAGATGCTGTGGATTAAATAAAAGGCTGCAGTTATCAGCTGGGAGACACGAATACCGTGGCAAAACAAACAAGGGAATGAAGAGCCTGGAGCGACAGACGGCCTTATGTGGGCAGGCAATCAATTACGTGGGTGGCGTGGGGTTGGGGGACGCAATATAGGCAGGCAGCCAACTACGTGGGAGGCGTGATGATGGGGGACGAAACGCCGCCTCACACGGCGACCGAGCTGCAGGCTAAGGACATATATATGTACGTAAGTAGGATTCAATTATGACCGTTACGTGTAGAATTTCGAAATGAAACCTGCTTAACTTTTCTAAGCAACCTGTAAGGAATGAGCCTGCCAAATTTGAGCCTTCTACCTACACGGGAAGCTGGAGAATTAGTGATGAGCGAGTCAGTCAGTCAGTGAGGGCTTCGCCTTTTATTAGTGTGTGTATATATATACATACATATATATACACTGTCACACACGCGCGCATGGGAGGCAGCTAAAGGGCTCGAGTGAAGGCAGTTCTGAGCCATACCGGGATGTGGCAGAGTGCACTAACTCTCTTTCTCACTTCCCTGTAGACCTAACCGGGAGGTTCCACCTGTCTCTCTGGACGTCACTTCTGGGACCGAGCCAATGGAGACAGACCTTGCCAGCTCCCGCTCCCCTGATGTCACATCCGGGACTAATCCAATGAAAGATGAACACGTGCCCAATCCTTATGACCTCACTTCCTGCCTCCCCCTTTAAAAGCCTTCCCTTTTCCCTTCTCTGACAGTCTTGTTTTGGACTCTGTTGTAAGCACTTCAGTGCTGTATTTGAAAAAAAAACGACTTTGCAGCCAGGATACCAAATTACATGGGTGGCTGCCCCAAACCTTTTCTGTCTTTGTCTCGTTTTGTGACAGTGGCGTAGCCGGCAGGATGGAGAAGTCCCAGAAGAGAAGGGGACAGGACCTGCAAAACACCCAGGTGGGGCGTGCGGGGCGAGTATTCAGGCGGGAGGGTGCCCGTGGTTGGCGAGACCGGTGCGGGCTCCGCTCCCAGCACGCAGAACTAGGCCATCTAGAGGCCAGGGGTGTGCGGGTGGGGCTCACCAGTGGGCTGCCCTGGAGGGGCGAGAGGGACTCAGTATGCTCTCTTGGGGGAGAGTGCCTGCCCCCCAGTGAAACCACAGCCCCATTTACCACCCAGGGGTGCCCCAGACTGGCAGGTGAGTAAAATAACAAGTGGAGGTTGGACCCTGAGAGGCCGACCAGTAAACAAGCCTGGTCCTTATGGGCAAAAGTATGGCAGTGGCTACGGCCCTTGGAAAACAAGCCCTACCAGGTCATTGAGCAGGTAGCTTGCTATCTGCTCCTGGCACTTCCCAGGGCTTCACCCAGCGGTCTGGGGCACAGTTCTGAACATGTCAGGGCTCATAGAGCTTCTGGAAACACAGAGGCGGCCTCACACTCTGGGAGAGCAGAACCGTCCTTCTGTCAAACTCAGCGGGGTATGTCCCAAGACCTAGCCCCTCCTGTACAACCGGAGCTTGTATCGGTGTCCGGCGCGCAGCGCAAACCGCTTGGAGACGAGGAGGAATGCAGGTGGAGGGGGAGGAGGGCTTGGTGTGCTCTGACAAACCCGTTGGCGGTCCCGCATACAGGCGTGGTGATGTTAGCGGGTTTAAAACTTCGCTCTGCTCGATTCCGGCAGCAACATTTCCATTGTTGCCCGCCGTTTTGTGCTACGCGACAATGGCTAAAATTCAAGACCAGTATAACCTGTGTCCACGGGAAACCAGCTGGTACAGGACCGCCGCTGTGTCATTAGCTACGGAGGATCAGTCAGAAAGTAACCGTGGCAATCCTTCCTGATCCTCCACACCCGGTGATACTAGGGCGGGACTGGTCTGAAATTAAAGCGGTGAGACACATACCACTCCGGGGTTAAGTTGGGCCTCGTTATGGGCGGAGATGAACCGTCTCAAGCTGCCTCCACGCCGTGTAATCAGCCGGCAGAGAGGGAAGCAGCCGTCCTGGGTGGCGTGGCAACTCCGGGCGTCGCAGGCTGACCGTCATCCACCAGCGGCGCGGGCGGGAGAAACCACGCCCATTGAGGTCGGCGCTGACCCTCTCTCCGTGTTGCGGTTTCAATTTAAAAGCGCCGGCTTCTTTCAAAGGGAGCAATGGAATGGCGACTCCCTGAAGTTTGTAAAAATGCAGTGGTCCTTGTCAATGGCCAGCGCACTAGTCAGTCGATGCCACAGGGCCCCTACTTTGTGCTAGATAATGACCTCCTTTACCGTGTAGCAATGCATGGCGGGCAGGAGGCGAGGCTGCTGCTAGTGCAGCGTACCTTCCGGCGGCAGGTCTGCGAGCTAGCACACGCCCACCTCCTAGGTGGCCACCTGGGCACCGAAAAACTCTGGAGCGGATCAAGCTCGGTTTTACTGGCCAGGAATTAATGAGGAGGTTAATGCTTTGCGCTTCCTGCCGGAGTGTCAACTGCGACAGATTCCTAGGAGGGACCGTGCTCCTCTTGTTCCTATTCCATTGATTGACGTTCCCTTCCACAGAATTGGGGTCGACCTGGTGGGACCTCTAGAGCCCTCAGCCGAGGACACAAGTACATTTTAGTCCTCGTGGATTATGCTACTACGATACCCGAAGCTGTTCCGTTGCGCTCAGCTACCTCTAAAGCCATCGCGCGGGAATTACTAGGGGTATTGGCGTGGGGATCCCCAAAGAAGTCTTGACAGACCAGGGGACCCCTTCACCTCGAGGCGTTCAAGGAGACTGCCAGATTACTGAAAATAAAGCATTTAAAACCTCGGTGTATCATCCTCAAACCGGCGGATTAGTAGAGAGGTTTAATCAAACTCTCAAGCAAATGCTGCGTAAGGTGGTCAGCGAGGACGGAAGGAACTGGGATCAGCTCCTCCCCCTCGTCCTTTTTGCCTATCGGGAAGTCCCACAAGCCTCCACGGGGTTCTCCCCCTTTGAACTACTGTATGGCGACAACCTCGGGGCATATTGGATATTTTGAAAGAAGGCTGGGAAGAAGAGGCTCTTCCCACCACTAACATACTGGAGTATATGCGCAGTTCTGCGATAGATTTGGAAAGATTCGGCCTGTCCTTAAAAGTCACATGGAGGAGGCTCAAGCAGCACAGGGTACTACAACGCGGCACGTCTCTTGGGAGTTCCACCCGGAGATCGGGTCATGGTCCTAGTGCCTACCTCCCACTCTAAGTTGCTTGCCCACTGGCAGGGCCCCTCTGAAGTTAAGGAGAGGAAGGGACTGGTGACTATTTGGTGAGTCAACCCAATGCGTCGGCCAAAGGGCGGGTTTATCATGTGAACCTGCTGAAACCGTGGAAGGACAGGGACCCGATCCCTCCTCCGGCCAGCCCGCTCACTCTTCGCTCACACACGACCTTAACTTTGGCACAGACTTGAGACCCAGGCAGCGGCAGGAGCTGGAAACAGTTATCCGGACCGTTCGAGAGGTAGTCAGT